>NC_041217.1:86213921-86260348 GCF_002837175.3 Physeter macrocephalus | reverse complement strand
CGAACCCGTGTCCCCTGCATCGGCAGGCGGACTCTCAACCACTGCGCCACCAGGGAAGCCCAATATGTCACTTTTTAACTATAGGAGAATGGAACACTGCAATAATAAAATATAAATTGAGTTGGCTAAACTTTTTATTACCATTTTAAGTGGAAATCCATAAGAGCTGATTGATTATAGCTCACCAAATATGAAAATACATAATTCAATTTGACTTTGGAAAATTTGGCTTCTTTATAGTACAGTATTTTGGTGGTTATCAGTCTGTCATTTCATCTAAAATGATTTTGTAACCAGTTGTTTGACATTGTATAAATATTACCTTAAAACAGTTTTAATCAGTTGCTTTTGGTACAGTTGAGTGTGTGGAAGAATTCTTTGAAACAGTAGGAAATTAGCTTTCATTTGACTTGGCTTGAAAATTATTACAATATTTTTATTTCAGAGCACTTCAGTTAGTTAAATTGGGGTACTGATGATTCTTTATAGATTTTTGAAAATTTATTTAAGTCAGTTAATGACTACAATAACTATTCTCTAAACCAATTATTGAGATACATGATTGACTGAGGTTTGGGATGCCACTTTAGATCATTCGTGACATTGAAATTTTGGAATTTGTTGTTTTTGGGAATAGAGAGAAGTTGTGGGCATGTTTTGCTACCAGGTCCATTGTTGAGATGTCCTAGACCCTGTATCACATTGTGTTCGCACAGTGCAGCATTTCCGGGAATTTCATATTGCATTCTGGATAGCTTTCTGCCAGGAGATAAGAGTACACCTGTGTTGGTTCAATGCCACTACCCTTTTAGTTCTATTAAGATTTTCTTTTTTTTTTTTTTCCTTTTTTAATCCTGTTATGGCTTCTCTTCCTGCTAACTAACCATGAGTTTCCCACAAGGTTCTTTATTCTTTTCCTTTTCTCTTCATACTTAATGCCTTCAAGAAATTTTCTACTTTCTAGTCTTTAACTAGACTTTAGCTTCCAAGTTGAAAACTTGACATTTCGATCTCTTACCCAAACTCCAGTCATTTGATTTTTGTCTAAAACATCTCTACTTAAAAGTTGCATGTATGTCTTTCCATCCCGAGATCCCCTCTCACCCACACCCGCCTAAAGCCAAAATAACAAACTGATTTTCCTTCCAAACTCTCCTTTTTGACAGTAGTACCACTAGTCTTTGACTGTTGATTTCTTTTTTCTTCTACTTATTTACCCCTCATATCTGATTCCTAAGTACTTCCTCTTGATTCTTCCTTCTAAATAGAAATTACTTATAGATTTGACTGTCTTTCATATTTCCATTTTTACCACCCTACTCTAGGCCCTCACCACTTCATACCTTTGATATCACCATACTGATTTTTAAGTGTTAAACTTGTCATTGTTTTCTTACATTGGTTAATAACTTGTGATAATTATGTTATTTCTGATCTTTTTGAAGTCAAGTGCAAGTACTTCAGGGATTTAAATTTAAGTTTTTTTATGAACAGTCATCACTTAATGCAGTTACAGTTTTTTCTTACTACTTCAATTTATCAGGTCACTGCTAACACATAAATAGTGTCCTCTTAAAGTTAATTTTTTTCATTGTTGTTTATCCCCTCCTGGAATATCATCTATATCCCTTTCCACTAATAAGTTTTATCTTTTAATTTAAACAGAAACCTTGTGTTTGTTTGAACCTTACTTACCAGCTGTGTGAGTTTGGACAAGTTAATTAGCCTCTCTGTGCCTTAGTTTCATTTTCTGTAAAAATAGGGATAATTAATAGTCTTTACCTTCTGTGGTTGTTGTGAGGATTAGATGAGTTAATATATAAAACTTGCTTAAAGTGTTTAGTACATAGTAAGTGCTCAATAAATATTAGCTATTCACATTAAATAAATATCTAGTTTAAGACCCATTTGATTCAAGTCATTCCTCCACTATTAAGACTAATTTGCTAGCTGTCTTTGGGTATGCCTTGGACCTCAGTTTCCATATATGTGAAATGATTAGGTCATTTCTAGGATTTTTTTTCGATTTATACTACTGAAAGCAGTGTGAGATAGAAACAAGATCATGAGCTTCGAAGTCAGATAAACTATAAGGTAACAGGAAACATATTATTATTAAAATTCTTAATATTTTTCACTTAAAGGTGAGATACTATGACTTCTTTTGGCTTACATCATCAATAAGAATTAGAGCTAAAAACAGATCCCTGGTTTTCTGATCCCTGTTTAATATGTAATATTCTATTACCAGTTTGATTTTTTGTTTAATTTACTGACATTGATATAAATAGTGGCTGATGAATATATCTTTTTTTTTTCCCCAGGTAAAGACTATCCACAAAAAAGCTATAAAACAAGATAAATTATACTCCCTAAATTTAAAGAAGGCAAGATCCATGAGTGGGCATCGGTCAACAAGGAGACGATGTGGAGATTCTCACCCGGAGTCCCCTCTGGGCTTCGGGCATATGAGTACTCCAGGGTGTGTATTAAATAAATTGTTTCAGTTACCTACACCACCATTGTCAAGACACCAACTTAAGCGGCTAGAAGAACACAGGTATCAGAGTGCTGGACGGTCCCTGCTTGAGCCCTTAATGCAAGGGTATTGGGAATGGCTAGTTGGAAGAGTTCCCTCCTGGATTGCCCCAAATCTCATCACGATCATTGGATTGTCAATAAACATCTGTACAACTGTTTTATTAGTCTTCTACTGTCCTACAGCTACAGAGCAGGTAAGAGGAATTTCTTTAATAACAGATATAAACAATTATTGCATGCCAAAAATCCTATAATTGGGATTTTTAGGTCATTTAACTAAAAGTAAGATAATCTGACAGCTATTTGTCAGCTGTTTTAAAGTATCCTATCATATATATTGTTAATAAAACTCATAGCTACAACCTACTTTATATATACTATGCTTTTGAGAAACCAGAAGCAAAGTGTGGACTCTGATCCCAGTAGATAAATTAATGTTAGTTGAGATTAACATGTAAAATATTCCTTTAAAATCACTAAGTCTCAATTCTTTAAAAAGAGTTTTATCCCATTTTTTAAAAATGGCTAATAAAGTCTTAGCAAAGTTTAAGATGATCAGAGAGGAAAGTCTGTGGTAGTAAGATGGCACAGCTGTAAATCAGTCTTATCAAAAGTATTCTCTTGATTCCAGTAAGAGTTATTGAATATCCCTTTTCCCTTCCTGTAAACATATGTGGCTGATAACCTCAGGAGTATCTCTCTTATTCTAAGAAGGCAAAAGAAGTGTAAGGAAGAAACAGTATAATGTATTTCCTGCTCTGTATCCTGCTATGGCTGCCATTAAAAAAAGGGAAGTATGGTATTGCTTACAAAGACTGTCCCTGGGCCTTCTCAAATATGTCTGTCCACTGCTATTCCCTCTTTTACTTTCTCTACTCACTTCTTAAAACCAAAACTGAAACTAGAACCCTTCATCTGAATGGGTAAATTGATGTTTAATTGATTTTTTTTTTTTTTTTTTTTCTGTACGCGGGCCTCTCACTGCTGTGGCCTCTCCTGTTGCGGAGCACAGGCTCCGGAAGCGCAGGCCCAGCGGCCATGGCTCACGGGCCCAGCCGCCGTGGCATGTGGGATCCTCCCTGACCGGGGCACGAACCCGTGTCCCCTGCATCGGCAGGCGGACTCTCAACCACTGCGCCACCAGGGAAGCCCTGTTTATGGATTTTAAAATGTTCTTGTCAAAAAGTGAACTAAGGTAGTTAGGTAGATGAAGGAGAATCAAAAACATTTATTGTTCCTGTATTAATCAGAATGATAAGCCACAGGTAAACCAAGAAGATAGAAGGTAATCCTCAACTAAAGCTGTTAAAAGTGGCAGAACCATGTAAATCATAACGGCCACAACATTCCTTGTCTTGTTTTAAGCTTGAAGTAATTTTTTTTTAATGTAGTCTTTTCAGATGATTTTTTGAGATAAAATTATCACCATTCAATCCTTTATACCTTTCTGTTTTCATTAATTCATTTGTTACCTCATATAGCTCTTAAAGTAGCTATTGAGGGTCACAGTTACCTATAAAACATACTTTGTTTTTGTTTTTTGTCTTTTGCCAGATGTTTATTTTCCCCTCACCATTGAATACCTTTATTTTAATTCCTCTTTTACTATACAGGTACAGTTTATACAGATTGTATGGATATATTTCTGGTTTCCCCTCATTTTCTTAACTATCTTGATTTACATCAATCAATAAACTTAAAAATAAACACCAGTACAATTGTTTAAATATGTCCTGGGATTCTTTATCACATTTTTCGAGCTGTTTTACTCGTGGCTTACTTGAGGACCTGACATATACTTCCAGAGGAATCTGGTCCAGATCTCGCACATCTTTAGAGGTACAGAAGAACAGGGAACTGGGCTGGTTCCAGTTGAAGCCTTCTAAGTCCTAAACTAGTTCCAGGATGGGGATCAGGGAATGAGAGCCGGGTGGAGGGTAGCTTGGCCACGAATAGTCATTTATTCAACACCCAGAGTATACCAGGCACCATGTTCCCTATAATACTTTTCCTCATCCTCTCTTCTTAAGTGATTTGGAATTGTTAGAGTAACCTTAGAATTAGTTAAATCTTTGGGGAAACTTCCAGAATAGGAACTACACTAATCACAGAGAACTTTTCAGAATGCTGCTGGGAGGACTCAAGGTGGAATGTGACTGTACAGTAATAGTTTCCTGATTGATACATTCAGTGTATCAGGCTCTTAACCCAGCTGAGACCATACTGGCTCCTGAATGAGAAGGCTTTCTTCTTAAAACACCTATGAGAGTTGTGAAATAATGGAAACAAGGAAGAAATATATAAATACTAGTTTAGCGTTCTGCAGATTCACTGGAAGAAAGATAAGTCCAAAGATAAGAAGGCTTTGCTCTCTCTTATATATGTAATAACCATCTTGCTGTTTTCTAGGATTATGTATATACTAATACTTGAAGTTGTCTCTGTTCCAGAGTAACACTGTTCCCCATTAAAATCCTAAAACCCCCAAGAAGTTCCTTGTTTTCTAGTCCCCTAAAGCAGTACTGTTCAATAGAAATTTCTGTGATGATGGTAGTGTTCTGTGTCTGTGTTGTCTGATATGGAGGCCATAGATACTTCTGGCTATTGAACACTTGAAATGTACCTAGCAACTGAGGAACTGAATTTTTGGTTTTATTTAATTTTAATGAATTTAAACTAAAATAATCACAGATGGCTGGCTAATGGCCATTGTATCGGACAGTGCAGCTCTAGGGAGTTACTGGATTCCTCTAAGAGTAAGAAGCAGTAGACCCAAAGTCTAGGAAGGTAGAGTTCTTAGTCACATAAGATAAATCACTTAGTCCAGTGTGCTGGCATGTAAACTATGTTTACATAACCACAGTTATTGTTTTCCAGGTTTGTAACTCAAGCCTGGGGGAGGTATGTACGATGATCCTTTTAGCGACCTCAGTGTTTTAAAATATGAGATTCCAAGAAAATATTTAAGAGAAGATCTTTACCTTTAATAACAGATCTAAATAGACCTCTGTCAGAGAGATATCTCTTTGCAGTGCAGAATATACTGGATATTTTTTGTAGCTCTAAGTAGTTTTAATTTGCAGCCCTGAGCATTTAATACAGTTAACTTGATAACCAATATCTGAGAAATATCTTGTGGTTATAAAAATTTTTTCATGGCCTGGGCATGGGAAAATAGTAAAAAGTGATGCAAAACACTCTAACATTCTTACAGAGAGCAGACCAAATAGAAGCTCTCCTTTTTTATTTATTTATTTTATTTGTTTTTGGCTGCATTGGGTCTCTGTTGCTGCGCGCAGGCTTTCTCTAGTTGCGGTGAGCGGGGGCTACTCTTCGTTGTGGTGCGCGGGCTTCTCATTGCAGTGGCTTCTCTTGTTGTGCAGTACAGGCTCTAGGCACACGGGCTTCAGTAGTTGTGGCAGGCGGGCTCAGTAGCTGTGGCTCGCGGGCTCTAGAGTGCAGGCTCAGTAGTTGTGGCGCATGGGCTTAGTTGTTGCTCTGCTGCATGTGGGATCTTCCCAGACCAGGGCTCGAATCCGTGTCCCCTGCATTGGCAGGCAGATACTTTACCACTGCACCACCAGGGAAGTCCCAAAGCTCTCCTTTTTTAATTCACTACATTTAAATTCAATATTAGTGGTTCAGTTTCTGTCTGGGAAAAGAGAAACCATTCCTTGAAAACGTGACCATAAATATTTGAAAAATAATATAAGCACTCTGTCTATTAAGTAGATCATTATTTTCCTAGTGTTGTTTCATGGAACATTGAAGAGATGTGTTTAAAAATAAGTTACGTGTGGGACTGCCCTGGTAGCACAGTGGTTAAGAATCTGCCTGCCAATGCAGGGGACATGGGTTCGAGCCCTGATCTGGAAAGATCCCATATGCCACGGAACAACTAAGCCCATGTGCCACAACTACTGAGCCTGTGCTCTAGAGCCCGCGAACCACAACTACTGAGCCCACATGCCACAACTACTGAAGCCCACGTGCCTAGAGCCCGTGCTCCGCAACAAGGGAAGCCACCACAATGAGAAGCCTGCACACCGCAACCAAGAGTAGTCCCCGCTGGCCGCAACTAGGGAAAGCCCGCCCACAGCAACGAAGACCCAACACAGCCAAAAATTTAAAAAAATAAATAAATAAAATAAATTTATAAAAAATAATAAATAAGTTACATGCTCAAATAAGTTTGGGAAATGGCAGCATGCTGTATCCCCCTTGAATATGCACAATATGCATTAGTGAATAATCACAATATGCATTAGTAATCTTAAGGGCTGGAAGAAGTCCGGCAGTTGAGAAATCTGTTTAACATTGTTTAATCCAATGTTTCCCAAGTGAGTTTAGCATGGAAATTTTCTTTTCGTGTAATACCTGTAAGCGTCTTGAAAGATACAATTTGGGAAAAAGTGTACTGGATTATTCATTAATTGATTCTTAGAATCTAAATGTTAGGAGAGATCTTATAGAAGTTACCTAGCTTAATCTCTCATGGGATTTCTGTATTATCCCGGTGAAGTAGTTATCCAGCATCTGTTTGAGTACCCCTACAAAGCAAGGAATTTTAATTCTCTTATAATTCTGATTGTTTACAGAAGTTTTTCATTATGTAGCACCTGGATCTTCTCTCCCATAGCCTCCAACTTCTCTGGAAAATGAAGATAAAATATCTGCAAGTAAAAATGTATTAGCCAGATATAGTAAATAATATGTCTTATTACTCTTGCTTTTCTTATTTTATTTCACAGGCACCTCTGTGGGCGTATATTGCTTGTGCATGTGGCCTTTTCATTTACCAGTCTTTGGATGCTATAGATGGGAAGCAGGCAAGAAGAACCAATAGCAGTTCTCCTTTGGGAGAACTTTTTGATCATGGGTGTGATTCACTATCAACAGGTATTGTTGATTTTTTAATATTAATGACTAACAGAGTTAAAAGGAATATGATAAACAGTGATAATAAGATAAATAAGAGGTTCCTGGTGTTATAATAATTATCAGAGTAAGTGGTTTTTTGTATTACAAGTTTTAGTATTTTCAAAAAATATAAATCTGGTTAATATTTGTTCATTATTTGGAAATTAATTTAAACTAATTATTAATTATTAATTCAAATTAATTATTTTGGAAATTTAGAAATTAATTTCTACTTAAGTTGTTTTTAACCCTAAATATTATTGTTTTGGCACTTGTTGTTTTTAAATTCTAAGGGCATAATTGTTATCGTGAAAAAATCTCATAAATTATAGATGAGAGTTCAATAATGGGAGACTAGGAAATTCGTAGTCTTTATATTTAAATGGATATTATGTAGACATTTAAAATTACGTTGTAGGGCTTCCCTGGTGGCGCAGTGGTTGAGAGTCCGCCTGCCGATGCAGGGGATACGGGTTCGTGCCCCGGTCCGGGAGGATCCCACATGGCGTGGAGCGGCTGGGCCTGTGAGCCGTGGCCGCTGAAACTGCGCGTCCGGAGCCTGTGCTCCGCACCGGGAGAGGCCACAACAGTGAGAGGCCCGCGTACCACAAAAAAATAAAATTACGTTGTAGACTTGGAGTATAACTATGATAATGGGCTTGGATGAAAAGACTAGGAAAAAATACACTAAGGTGCTAGCAATAAATAAGTTACTATAATTAGATTATATGTGGTGTGTCTTTATTTGTATCATTTAAAAAATAATATTTCAGTAGTTTTTTAGAGGGAAAAAAGAAATTTAGAAATTAAATGACAGTTTCTAACTAGTCTTCCTTTGAAGAAATCCCCTCACCCTGACTTCCCACTCGCCCCCCGCAACCCCGACAAGGACACACTTATTTTTTATGTAGCAGCTCAATTGGTTTCTTGTCATTTGGCATAGCATTTAAAATATTTTAAAAGAAGCAAACAAAAACCCTTGATGGTTTTACCTTGTGAACTCAGATTCACAGACGTAGGTGTATGTTAAAATCATTGTTTCAGTGTATCCTGACAGCAGCTTGCTTAGTAGAGGGGAAGGAACAGCTAAGCTCTTATAAAGGCTAGTTGGGCATCTTGAAAGGCTATTATAATTTAATTAGTTGGCAGTAGAATGATAGGTGTCCTGTTTCTTAAGTGATAGTCATTTTTGCATTAGTAGTTTGAGTTCCAGACTTTTATAGGAAGTCCTTTTTTTTTAATGTATATTACCCATAATGAAATCTGCTAAATAAGAAAAGACAACTATCTATCTAAAGCTAGTAGGTCCCTTTGTGAATTATCTAGGCCTTTTGTTTTTCTTTCTTTTTGACCTTCTGCCTTGTAATTTTTCACTGCTAACTGGTACTATAGAGTTGGGGGAATACAGACATACCTCAGAGATATTGTGGGTTCGGTTCCAGACCACTGCAATAAATGTTGCAATAAAGCGAGACACACAAATTTTTTTGGTTTCCCAGTGTATGTAAAAGATATTTTTACACTGCACTTTAGTCTATTAACTGTGCAGTAGCATTATGTCTGAAAAAACAATGTACATACCTTAATTAAAAAATACTTTATTGCTTAAAAAATGCTATCATCTAAGCCTTCAGCAAGTTGTAATCTTTTTGCAGTAGTAACATCAAAGATCACTGATCAGAAATCATCATGACAAATATAATAATAATGAAAAAAGTTTGAAATATTTTAAGAATTACCGAAATGTGACACAGAGATACTAAGTGAACAAATGCTGTTGGAAAAAAAAAGGCACTGATAGACTTGCTCAATGCAGGGTTGCCATAAACCTTTAACTGGTTAAAAAAAAAAAAAAAATGCAGTATCTGGAAGTATAGTATCTGCAAGGTGTAATAAAATGAGATATGCCTGTACTCCAAAAAATGCTAAAGTATTTTAGTTGCTTTCAAGAAGTTTGGTTCCACTAAGTGGTGTAGTGAAAGAAGAGATTGAAATTACACGGTAAATGATAATGTAAAAGATTATATCCTACTCTCCTGTTTGCATAGATAACTGAGAGAAGATTGTACGTTCACAGCATGTTTTCTTTTTGCCTCATGTAAAATCATTTTCAGCTCAGTTAATGTTTGTTATTCAGATTTTTCAGTTTTCATTGTGATCTTTCTTTTTCAGTTTTTGTGGTTCTTGGAACTTGTATTGCAGTGCAACTGGGGACAAACCCTGACTGGATGTTTTTTTGTTGTTTTGCTGGGACATTCATGTTCTATTGTGCACATTGGCAAACATATGTTTCTGGAACATTGCGATTTGGAATGTAAGTAACACTTAATGGTGATTTTGTTTTCTCTTTCAAATATGTAGAGTGTTGCTTATAGGTATTTGAGTATTAGGACTTGATTAAATCACTAGTTTAGTAAATAAAAGAAGTTTAAAACTCTCATTATTTTAGCTACTATGTAACGGTCTCAATCATGTGTCCTTCTGTCACACTTTTTAAAAGGAAATATTAGAACCTCCCAACCAATATTTTTAAAGTAACATGAAAAACAGTAGGCCCTTCACTCATATCCACTGTATTTCCCTCAGACAAATTCATTTTTCTTTTTCCCCACTGTTATTCACCTTAATACTGTGTTTTACTCTGACACCTGAAAATGTATTTTCAGGAAAGAAAAGATAGTTTATGAAAGCAAAGAGCAACTCTTATTTCTAAATATCATAGCTTAATTAGATTTTATTCTTTTCACATCGTTTTATTTATGAATCTATAAATATCTAAGCTCTTGATAATTTAGTGGATATGAGCACACCATATAGATTACTACTGCCGACAAAATGCCTAACAATTAAAAAAATGAAATAGAAACTTTCTTCAAACTCCGAAGTGAATAGTTCCTACCTGGTGGTTAGTACTTTTCCATAAATATTAATGAGTAAACCAGTCTTGGAACAAAGTTAAGGATGGAATTCACCAACTGGTGTTTAATTAAGTATCTCAGATCCTATTTACACTGCTCAAGTTAGTCTTTTATTTTTTTCACGGTGTAGGATTAAAAGATAACTTGAGAAAAGACTCTGAAAACTTCATGGAATATCAAAATAAAAATCTTGATGTCAAATGATAGGAGAATATCTTAACCTAATCTCTCATTAAGGCGAATCATTAATGAATTTTAAAATTTTAGATCACTGATAAACTTAGTTTTCTAGGCCTTGAAAAAGCCAGAATGCATAGAAATTTTTAGCTGTTCCCTACAAGTTCACTTCAGGTGATTTTTGCTAACCTTATTTAAATAGAATTTAAGATGTTCTTATGACAGTAAATGAATAATTATCAATACTTTGGATGTTAACTAAAAGACATGTCTTGGAAGAATTTTAAAATAAAGGGATTTAGAGAACATGTTTAAGGCACATCTCAAGTGACAATAGTGGACATGAGTGTCCAATTGAAAACTGTATGCCTGTGCATTCATCAGCAGTTTATAAAATGATCTATGCTCAGAAAATATTGAAGATATCTGATATTTAAAAAGAGCAGTAATTGAAAATATTATATGCAGATGTTTTTCCTCAGTATTTTCATAGCCTTTACATTATCTCAGTAATGTTTTCATAGTTTTTTTTTCTGCTTTAGGTAAAAACCACAAATTATGATAGACTTCTAAGATCACTTGGTTTGCCCTAATTCAGTTTTAATTGTTAGTGATGTTACTGTTTTCAAAAATAGCAGAATTTGTAGTATCTGTTTTTCTCATAGTTTATGTTTCATTGGTTATTATCTCACAGTTAACTTTCAAACCCTTATTTTGAAAGCTTATCTAGCCCTAATTTATTTTCTTTCCCTTTCAAGTAAAGCAGCACCAGCTACGTGGTGTAGGAACTGAAGGAAGGAAAGAAAATGAACCGTGGAAGCAAGGGAAGAGTTAAATAGACAGTGTTTTTAGGAGTGATTTGCTATCACAACTTTCTTTTTGCTGGTCTTAAAATTTCCCTTGCAGTGTATTCCTTTGATGAAATATGTACTTGAAGAACTGCAAGCAGTTCTATATTGTTAAATCATAAGATGCTTATAGGGGTGTGGCAGGAGATAAGGCTGGAGAAGATCCAGAAGATTGAGGGCCTTCTATGTCCTGCCAAGAACTGAGGGCTTTTTATCCTGAATCTATTGAGAACCTTTGCAGGACCTAAAGCAGGGAAATGACAAAAGTACCTTTTGGAAATATCAGTCTGGCAACAATTTGGAGGGTGAATTGGAGTGGGCTGTGACAGAAGTAAGAAGATCCCTTAGGAGGCATCAGCATAATTAAATGTGAGGAACAATGAAATCTGAACTAGCACAATGACAGTGCTATCGAAGAGAAAGGGATAGGTTGGAGAGAGACTTAAGAGGTCGAAACTGTAGGACATAGTCTGTATTTGGTTGTGGAGAATGACTGAGAGAGCAGAGACTGGAATGACTCCGAGTCCCCCTCCTTGAGTGGTTGGATGGAAGGTAGAGAAGGCCCTGCAGGGAGAGGAACCTATTCAAAGGAATAGTTTTATCTAGAACATGTATGTGAGGGATTTTAGACATCCAAATAGAATGAGAATAGCAGAAAACAGAGAGAGCAAGCGTAGAAAGAAACCCATGAAAATTATTGAACAGCCAGAGTAGGAGGAGGCATACCAAAATGAAAAGCCAGTAGAGGGATGAATTTCAAAAGAGAACAATGCTAAGTGCTGCCAAGACTCAAAATGAGGCCAGACTGTAGGGAACAGAAGTGAACAAAATAAATAAGCACACAGTTAGTACAGGTTACTTACAAAATATGTAGCTGGCATGGGAAGGAGCAAGGCATCAGTTAGAGGAGCAAACATGGGCTAAAAGGAAGAAGGGGTTTGTATTTTTAATGGGAAAATTTTGAACATACAGAAGAGACTGACTTAGAAAAGAGATTGAAGACACCTGAAGAAAGGGGGGTGGGTGATTTATCAAGCTTAGACTGCTAAAAATGCAGGACCCAAAGGAGTAGAGTATCAGGCAGTTGGGACTAGATTAGGAGCACACTCTCCCTCTGAGACTGTAGTGCTTCCTTATAATGGTGTGAAAAACTATCTAGAAATATCGAGACCAGTTGGAATTAATTTCTCAATTTAAATTAAATATTTGTATTGTAAAGGATTTTTTAAAAATTGACTTTATTTATTTATTTAAATTGGCCGCGGCTTGCAGAATCTTAGTTCCCTGACAAGGGATCGAACCCGCGCCCTTGGCAGTGAAAGCATGGAGTCTTCACCACTGGACCTCCAAGGAATTCCCTAAGGAATTGGTTTTGATTTGGGAAAACGATACAATTTTCTGAAATCTTGCATCCACATTAAAGCAACACCGAATTTAGTTATTTTTAAAATTAAAAGCAAGCTACAACCTTCATAGAAATATACTGCGAGTGCTTTACATTTAAGGAAATATTTATCAGAATACCAATGTAATGGAAGCATATAGAATAATATAGATATTTCTAAAGTAGTTTTAAAAATGCCATTTTAGATTTCACATATTTTTTAAGAGCAGATATAATAGGCAGATGTATAGTAGTTTAAATATTGAAGTAAAGTTTATATGTGTGGAAGAGAAAGTCCAAATTTTATTTATTTAATTAGGAAAGGTCGATTCTCAAATATAATTTGAGAAAAGAAATTTTTAAAAATCACTTGCTTTTTCTTCCTCCCTAGGGGAAAGCAGCCTTAGGCATCTTAGGAATTTTATTTTAAAACATTTTTATTTTAGTTGTTTTATTTTGATATTTATACACGAGTGACAAAAAATCACGAGGTTTCTTTAATATATATATAATAAATCCAGGTTGTTATATGTTTAATAACCTTATAAAATAGTATATTTACCAAAGAAGAAATTTTGTTTGTTTTTCTTAGTCTCCTGATGTCCCTATTTTTAGTTTTTAAGTGTGCTTGCACAAAAATTGGCATAATAATTTATCCATAACTTAATAATTTTCATTCACAGTCAGGTATTGTGAAAAAACCAATGTGATTTGGATACCTCTTCCCTAAAATTATGAGCTCTATCTTTGTTCTGATCACTAAGATCTGATTTGCTAAAAGCTGCCTTGCACAGAGAATATCAGTACCTGTCACAGCTAGACAGACCTCTGTCCTGACAGTGCTTCTGGACTAAGTAGAGAGCTGATGGAGATGGGTACTGCTCATGGGGACCTTCCAGGCCCAGCTTAGACCTTTAGGATTTTTAGTAGCCTGGATATGAAAAAGTGAGGGAGGGATATGGGCTTAGAGGCTAGAACTGCATAGAAGGATTGGGTTAGTGGAAGAAGAGAAGAATTATGAGTTGAAGCTCATTTGTAAACGTTTGTAAAATATTATTTTAATGTTTATGGATTATATTAAATGGAAGAGTTCACATTTCTTAAGACCTAAACCCTCTATATCCAGATACTTATAAATATATAACTTGTAGATATATGTATAGAATCATTTTTATAAATTAAATGCTTAGAAACCCTAAACAGTCTATAATAAGACTATATTTCTGTAAAACATAGGTCTTAAAAAATCTTACACACTGTGAAAGGTGAAACTCTTATCGTGTCAGAAAAAAAATACTCTTGTTATCTTTTTGGGAGAGAATAAAAGAAAGGAATTATAATAGATTGAACTCAGGCCATTGTGTCTTGCCTCAAGTGTTATCTCCAAATTATCTGTATATCAGCTTGGGCAAGGCCCATGACTTTTGTGGGCCTCATTTCCCAATTTGTAACATAAGAGTTTTGGATTACGTGATATCTAGGGTTCCTTCTGAGAGTCTATTACTTTTACAGATAGTATTTCTAGTGTGCTTATTATTTATAGTTATAGCAGGCAGAGTATCTTCACTTTATGACATTTTTCAATTCATGCATCTAGGGTTTCACATTTACATTCGCTAAAAAGCCTGCCACCAACATTTATTCCTATGTAAGTAAATAACTTCTGGCTTTTTCTTTTCTGTAGTTAATTGAAAAAAGTTAATAGGCTATGTATTTACTAGTAATGTGACAAATCCAGTTCATCTTCATATCCAAATAACCTCAAAAGAATAAGACCTCCTTCAAAGACCTCCTACTTCCAAGTGATTAAAAACTGTTGTCTGTTATATTGGGTTGGCCAAAAAGTTTGTTCGAGTTTTTCCGTAAGATGTTATAGAAAACCCCGAATGAACTTTTTGGCCACCCCAATACGTAATCCACTTTCTGTGGATTAAGAATTAGGAAATTTCCTATATATAAAATAGATAAACAATAAGGTCCTCCTGTATAGCACAGGAAACTATATTCAATATCCTGTAATAAACCATAATGGAAAAGAATATGAAAAAGTATATATTATATAACTTATCTATTTATAAAGTATGTTATGTAACATATACAAATTGTATATACATATTATATTATTTTATATATACATATTATATTTTATTAACTGAATCACTTTTCTGCACACCAGAAACTAACACAACATTGTAAATCAACTATACTTCAATAAAAAATAAAAGAATTAGGAAGTTTCCTACTGAATTCCTGTATAGGATCTGCCTATCTTTAAATGTGTAAGATTTATCGCATGAATTATTAAATACCAGAGATTTTCCTTTTAGTTTCTAGTTTACCTGTTTTGTTTTTTTCCTCAGCAATGATTCATTCATTTGGACTCTGCCCATTTAAGTTTTATCAAATTATTATACATAATCTCCTAAAACAACTACAGCATTTGTATTAATGTAAAACCTAGATTGTAGTTTGAACTCTCAGATCGTCAGGTAAAATCATGGACCTCTTTCTATCTCATTAGCATTCCTCAGTTCTTAATTTTGATTATGTAGTTTTTATTTGAAGCCTGTTTTATACTGCTACTCTATTTCTGTCACCATTGAATTGGATGTTTTAACTATTTTTATGAGTAATAAACTAATCCAATATAGTAGAGAGTTATAATGCTGATGGGGAATTAAGGGAAGAGAAAGGAAAAAGGATAAGATTCTTAGACTAGAGGTTATCAGGAAACGGGATAAGGAAATGGCCAGTTTGATTTTTGCTTTGGCCATATCAACAGAAGTCATACTTTCACTTTCCCTCTTGCCCTTTCCACATCCATGTGGTAATTTTACTGAAATAGCAGAGGTAGGAGCAGGATGAGGTGTGGAGAAGTGAAGGGTATAAGATGATTAGTGGTTTTTTAAGCACATAGATAGATGACTGTCCACTGGGGCTTCTGGGAAACATTTCTATCCACAGGGAAGTCTGGATAGGTTCTGGCACTGAGGGGACCTATGTCACAGACAGTGTGATTATTTGGCAAGTAGTATTCACCATTCCTAGGTAATTAAGAATTGACTGCATTTTTAGTTCCAGTGTTTCCAGCTGCCTATTTATAAGTCATTTGTTCAGTGTATTACAGTTTTAAATTTTAAACTTTTATACTGTTTTGATTTGGGTAAGAAGTATACCTGTATGCATAAGGATAGTAATTGTACTGTATAAATTGTTTCATTGAATCTTTAGATGTCTTCATAAGGAGAATGCTACATTTTAAATCTATTTTTGCTACCTTATTTTAGTAGGGCTCTTTAGCAAAAGCTCTGAGTAAAGTTATTTTGAAATGTTTGTTTCCTTATGCATAGATTCGATGTTACAGAGTCCCAGATCATAATTATAATATGCCAGCTTCTCACAGGAACCCTGGGTCCTTGGTTCTGGAACTTCACGGTAACTGCTAGAATATTCATGCTGTCCAGTGAACAATGGCGTGAACTCAATAAAGACAGCACCTTTGTCATGCACAGAGTGATTATAAAACAAAAATTCAAAAGTCTTCTTGTGGTATTTCACAGACAAACAGGTTATTAGAAAACAAATAATTTTAAGATATAATAGGGCAATAAAAATCCACCCTATTAAACAAAAATTTTTGAAATATAATATTTCTGGTGATTTGATGCTAAAAACAATTCTCTCTCCCATTTACCTACTGTACCTTGTAACATTTTTGCTCTATGAAATATTTTTGAAACAGATACCTTTCCACCATTAAACAGAACTTTTTAGTATTTACATTTTTAACAAAATAAAGCAAGCAGAGTTTTCCTTAGATAGGTAAGTTGAGGGACTCTTTATAGTAATGTAGGAAAAATTCTGTTTATTCTCTTAATCTTTAAGAAACCTGGTACTAGTTTTTCTGCTTCTATTAAATGATCTTGGTTTAAAAAAAAAATTTAATGTTAGAAGCTATTCCCACTTCTATTTGTTTTGTTTACTGTTTTCCTCTCTTAGTTTTGCTTTAAAAACTAAGTATTCTTAGCTTTTCATGTTACTGTAGTTATTCTTTGAATACCCTCCTTTTTCTGTTTTGTTTTGGTAAATACCTATTTCCTTAATTAATACTAAGAGAGTAAGTAATAATATCTTTCTTTCTTTCATATTAGAATTGTAATTTTGGCCTTATGACTTTTGAAAGTTTAAAAAGATTTATTAAGAAATGGTTTCCCAGTGGAATTTTCCAGAATCCTTCACACTTTAGTATGAAATGGTTTATTTACAAGAAACATAGATTTTTTAAAAAAATTTTGCAGTTTAGGGAGTATTGGGGAACTGTTCATATTACAGATCGTTCTATCAATACAAGGCTGCATTAGGTTTTGTGCACTGAGTCCCCATACCCAAACGTGCTTCAATAATATGATAGAAGTAGTCTCTGATAGCAGTTCTTTCTGAAAGGTATCTTGTAGCATTATAAATCCAGTTATTCAATGGTAGTAATGATGGCTTTGGGGACAAATCAGTAGTAAGGGATATCCTACATCATGTTTACAAATAAACTTGGAATATGGTGTATACTAAAAAGTACTATAGGTATGTTTTAGGAGCAAAACTAAAGCCATTTTCAATTGAATTTACAATGTATTGGCATAATTATTTGTGGGATTTCCACCTAGAGTAGAATAATGTGCATAGCTCAGGAGGTGTCATTCTTTAGCACTCCTTTACCCTTAACCTGTTTCTGGTACTTTCTCCAAAGACCTGAAGCTTTATGCTCATGGCAGTTGTTTAGATTTATAATTTTTGATAGCTCATTTATTAATATTAATTAAACTTACAAAAGGTTTTTTTCCACCAATGTTCTTAATGAAATTAATAGTCAGGATACTGACTATTATTTACCTTCACCTTGTCTGTCTATGATAACAAAGTACCCTCTGTTTATAGAGCCCTTCCTATTAAGATGTTTCTAGAACTAAAGTATTTTAACATCATGAAAAATGTTTTGGAAATACATTTTTTCTTCAGATATACTGTCTTCACTTTTATCAGTTGCTAACTTACAGAGATTTTCCTTTGCTTTTAATGTGTGTTGCTTTAACTGATTTGGTCATTGAAATGAAATTGTCAGATGTACTTTCTTTTCTCTTTACAAAGTCAGAGGAAAATATAAGCTTCAGAAAGTGTTGTTCTTTGTAATTTGTTTCCAAATTATTTTCATTTATTAGAATCTAAACTTCCTGTGTTAGCTATTGCCTGTGGTATTCTGCCATTTTAGGGAAAACTGTGTTAGAATTCAAGAACCTTCATCCTGAAACATACAGACATCTTAGTGATAACAAGTTAAAAACGTATGACAAATGTTTGTACCAGTTGATTAGCAGACTAAAAATTAGAAGAGTTTTAGCACTGTGTGGGAACAACACTAATTCCTTTCAAGGCTCTGCCACTTACCATTTCTGTAACCTTTGAAAAGTCACTTACCCTATCTGACCAGATTTCCTCATCTATAAAATGGTGGTAATATTTCCTACCTCCTAGGTTAGTTGTAAAGATTAAAAGAGTAAAACATTTTATGTGCTGACTACAGTGCTTGTCATAGTGTTTATTATCATTATTATTATATTTTAAGACCTGTGTTAGTAATTCCCAATAATTTCCAGATTTCTTTAAAAATTGATTGTGCTATTTTGAGAGGAAGAATATGTCCATGATCCCTTTATTTAACTCTGAGATTATTACTAAATGAGGTGAGAGGACTGTCTTCTAATTTTTCTGTTTCCAAAGGTGATAAGGATAGGCTGCCCCCTTAAATTTGAGACCTAAACTTTAGTTCCTCTTAGAGGACTTGTTCTGTTCTAGTTTTTGCCTATTTTTCTCTTATTCAAAGTCACTGGGTGGGTTGTTGTTTTGTTTTAGTCTTCTCAGATAGTCTGAAGATCTGTACAGTCACTCATGTGGTAGATAATACTGTTTTAAATAATTCAGCTTATCTCAAAAATAGTTGCTTAGACTTTCTCTGTATATAACACTTGACTTTAAAATACTCATAGTTGTCACTCAGCTGTATAGTTAATGTTATTAACATTAAGCTTGTCATGCCCAGTTTGCCCCTTATGAAGGGTAGGAAGTAAAATATTGGAAGGCAGTATGTTGAATTTCTAGGTCAATCTTCATTCCAGTCTACCAGTACTTCACCCACCCTGGTAAAATATATAATGAATGCCATATTCTGCTTATGTATAAGTTCCCTAGAACATCAGATCCATTTACAAATAATTGCAAATCTGTAGTTAACAGCAATCTAATCCTTGACTAGGACTCCAGCCCCCTTCTATGACTTCCTAAGCAAAATGCTTCTTTTAAAATAGTAGCTAACAAGTCAAATTGTACAAATCAGAATTTCTATGACATTGCGAATCTAGCCCTAATGCATATTCTCTGTTAAAACCAAGCTAGTAGCCAACCCAGTTACAACGAAATTATATTTATTATGTATAGTTTAATTTAAAAAATTGTTTCCAAATTAACTTCAAGTATATCTTTGAAATGCATATGCCATATGTAGATGAAAACTAGATTAAATTGTCTTATTTCTGATATTTAAAATGCTAGGAAATGACAATTAACATGCTTATCAACACTCACAGAATGTCAGTTAAATCCCTTCACATTCCTCAGTTAATGCTGAGTCTTGTTGGAATTCAAGCCAAATGCATTTGTTAGGAATCTCTCTGAACACTAAGAAATAAAAATGAGACATTCAAAATAGAAATTTTCTTTATAGTTAGCTAACTTAGATGGTTTGGAGTTGTTGCACCCCTTAATCACTTTTAAAAGCTGTACTTCTCATGTAATAACTGTCCTGATCAGGGAACTTTTTAAGCTGTCTTTCTCTGGTTATGAAGCCTCCCTAGGATCCTCACTCCAACTAGAAAGCTTCTATTTCTTGTTCAGAAGTTAAAATTACTCATATTTATTTAGGACGCCTTGATATCTTTACCTCTTAATCAGTTGACGTTAGGATGTTGTAAGGAGTGATGGGCCCAAGGGATTTGTTCTGAGTGTTGAAGGTTATTTTCTCTGTGGACTGCCACACTTACAGCTTCCCTGTCAGAAAAATGGGAGAGCTCAATCTCCACAACTGGTTTGCTTTTCTCCATCTTTCTTCTGTGACAACCATCAGAATGGGTTGTTTGTTGCTGGCTTGTTGTAGTGATTTAAGTGTGTTCTGACCAGAGTACTCATGGATTATCCACAGCAGTTGGGGAAGTTCTTTTTATCCTTTGACAAAACCTATACTAAAATAAAGTAGAAATAAGAAATTATTTAAGCAATACCAGTCAAGATATTTAAATACTTTCATGGTTATAGAAAATTATGTTTATTATCGTCTAATTTCCCCCATCTGAAACTTTTAGGCTGTGAAAATCTAATGCTATAGTTAAGAGATTTGTTTTCCCATGTCTTTTTGAAAAGTCACTCTGGTGTTTTAGGTGGTTTTCTACCACATAGCCCTTGTCCCTTGAAGTGCTTATTTTTGGTGGTGTTGTGGAGGTTGATTTTGTTTGTTTGTTTTAGAGAAATAGTTCCAACACTTGTAAATATTATCACCCATGTTATTATTTTGAAAATAACAAGTGACTACAGAAATGCCAAATTCCTGCCTTATATAATATTCTCCGTCTAGATAATTATGTCTTTCCTGCATAGCCAAAAAGCATAAAATGAGCCCCCTCCTAATATGTGTTACAGTAAATTCAACCCATATTGAGAGACTTCTTAGTGGAAGGGTGGAAAAATGGACTGTCAGGTAACCACTTCTCTTCTAAACAGAATCGTTAACTCTTGTTCACTGTTAATCATTTCTGCCACCTGTCCCACTTAGCTTGCTTAGTTTCTCTCTTTCGGGATGGCCTCGCACTGCACGTTTTTTCATTGACAGTAAAGATTAGAGCCACACATCCAGAAGTGGTGATAGACAATTCTCATGATTCAGAGCAGGAGGGCTTTATCCTGGAATACAGAGTATTCCACTAACTCAGATAATCACACAGGAAAAAATGTTCTTAACTAATTACCAACTGGTAAGTAAGTTTTCCCTGGCTCTCCCTCCTAACTTTAAGGCATTGTTGATCTAAATTCAGTGATAGTATCTGAACGGTTTACAGAATTCTGTCTTCCAAAATTTCCAAACAGGCTAATCCATAAAAATTTCCCAGGAATCCCAATTTGGGCTTTGTAAAGATCTTTCATGTTTCCTAATCTCTTTTACTTACATTCATCCAAGGTACAAAGATTAATTGCATGAGGTTCCCTCCATTTTTATTTTGTAATTCTATACTTCTGGCCCTTCCCCTCCCAAAAGGCTACTTCACATATCCAGCAAAATGTTGTAAGATGTCTACCCTCCTCCACCCAAGACAGAGTCGATCATCTTTGACACCTGCTTAGTCTCCTGAGTCTGCTACTGAGTGTAATTCCCCTTATTGGCAACATCACTCACCAGGTCAGCTCTACAGATTCTTTTGAGCCTAATTCAGTCCATTTTTTTTTCAATAAATGTGTATATCAAGATAACTACATCACTATATATTTGCAGCTTAATATGCTTCTATTTAAAAAACATTCTTGAGCAATCAAAGATATTTTTTTTAGTTGTGAGAGACTGGTTTCAATCTGGTTATTTATTATGAGCATAAAACTTACATATCTTAAGCTCACATGATAGATTGTCTGCTTGAAGTATCAATTTTAGAAATGGGGGCTCTGTTCTACTCTGGGATTTGAACCCCCTTGCTGTTGTTGCTATCAGTTTTCTTAGATTGACTTTTTTTTAAGTTTACCTTCTTAATAGATAAATTATTCACTTTGTTTAAAAACTAACATTATAAAAAAGGTATGCAGTGAACAGTCTCCTCATCCTCATCTCCAGCTGTCCAGTTCCCACACTGTCCTCTCCAATAGGTACCCACTGTTCTTAGTTTATAATGTATCTTTCCAGAAATTTGTTATGTAATTATCAGCAAAAATTAAAATGTAATATTATTTTTCTTCTTTTTTTACGCAAAAAGTTCATATACACATTCTGCAGCATTTTTCTTCACCTAATATAACTTTGATATTTTTCCATGTCACCACTAGAGAGCTACCCCTCTTTTTTTAAAAGCTACTCAATAGTTCATTGTATGGAAGTACCATAATTTCTATAACTACTCCCTCATTGAGAGATATTTTTAAAGTTTTGCAACTATTAATAATGCTGTGATAAATAACCTTGTACAGACATTTTGTGCAAACATATCTGTAGGGTAAATCAGTAAAATTAAAAGGCATTTGGATCCAGTAATCTGAGAATGACAATCTCAAGATTATAAAAAGTGCTAGTTTACAGAGGGAAAGGAACACCAGTTTTTGCTTTGCTCCTCAGTCTTCAGAATATGCCCATATTCTTTTTTCAGACTTTCAGTCTTCTAATTTCTACTGCCCTGTTTTTGTACCAGGTTTGTCTCTTCTTGACTGTAAGATCATTTTCAGCAACCTCAAAGCTAATTCTTGGCTGCTTTCAGTATCTTCTTTCCAGATGTCTTAGATTAGTTGACCTAATAAGCATAAGAATTTGATTGAGAATTGGGTGAATTTTTTTTTTCACACCCATATCATGAAAGGCATTGAATGAATATATCTAAAGGGCAGTAAGTTTTGCCAAGGTTTCAGAGATTTATGTTACTTTAGTAAAAGCTCACCATTTCTTCCATTTGGTACTACAAAGCACTTATTTCAAGATCTCATATTATATAGCAGTACAATGCAATCCTCTGCTTGACATTCAAAATTTAATACACACACACTTCTTTTCTTTTCTTTTTTCCTTTTTTTTTTTTTTTTTTTTTTTGGTGAGAAAGGTTAAACTGTAGTTTCAGCCCAACTTCAATGAGTCAGAAATTTTCTTTAGAAAGGAGGGGTTTTTATTGCTCTGTGAAATTCATCAAATTAAATTAAAACGCTCTGGATTTTATTTGATTTTGCTCATAACAAATTTTTGACACCTCCTTTTCCCCTTTCCTCAATATTTGAGATTTTTTTCTATTGTGCATGATAGAGGAATGCTGCTAAGCTTGCAAGTAATTAACTTGAAATTGTTTTGAGTAATTCTGCTTTTTTGGATTTTTTGTACCTAATCAGAATTGATGTGACTGAAGTGCAAATCTTCATAATAATCATGCATTTGCTGGCAGTGATTGGAGGACCACCTTTTTGGCAATCTATGGTAACTCTGCACATTGTGTATCCCATGTAATGCATGTTGTCTTTTGCTTGTGTTTTTCTAATATAGTATAATCCAATTAAAGGATGATATGTAAAATTATTTTATTCTTTCTGAAAACAAAAAGTCACAGCTATGATAGGACACAAACTTCTCTTTAGGGCATAGTGAATTTTACTACTTGGAGTTATGTTGTACAGTAGGTCCATTTCAGGGTTATTTTTGAAGGCTATCAGAATTATTATTTGTTGTCCTATTTTACAGCTGAGGAAACAGCAGGTAGTGTATCAAGTTAACCGATGACAAGATTAAACCAAATCTTTTCTTCTCTTTCTGAGCTACACGAGTCTACTAGTTTCTCCGTTGTATGCTTAAAGCTGAATAACAAATTTTGGTAGTAAATTAACTCTGGCCCCAAACAGAGTAAGTGCTTATTGAAATCAGTGCCTTAGGATTGTTTTCACAAGCCAGGACCTTGATTTTCAATTTGTCTTGAAATACAGTCACCCCTACAAAAACAAGTTCTTTTCCACAAACTTCTGAAAGAGCGAATATAATATATATAATACGGGGACCAAGAACACAGTCTCAGGAACCAGACTGCCTGAGTTTGATCCTGGCTCCACTGCCTACTGTATGAACTTGATCTGTTATTCAACTCTTGTGGCTTAGTTTTCTTCTCTGTAAAATGAAGACAATAATAGTACCTGTCTTATAAGGTTATTTTGTGTATTAAATGAGTGTATGTAAAGCACTAAGACCAGTGCCTATCAAATAATGAGCCCTCAATAGAAGTTGTTGCTGCTCTTACAGTTGGAAGGTTTGCTACTCCTAAACAAACACAGTTCTTAAAAATCAGATTAATTTTAAAGTATAAGGAAATTTACTGAACAAGATTTTTCCCTTACCTAACTCACGTTATGATGGTAAATTAGATACTTAAGGAAGTGTAATTAACATGCTTCCCTAAGTATCTATTACCAGAAATTGTTGAATGCCTTTTGTTGGGAGGATAGCATTGTGAGGAGGGAGAAGATGAAGGAATAAAGATAATCCATAGTCAACCAGGAAAATTCTGAAACTGTTCATTCATGTACATAATATCATTCAAAATCACATCTTTTTTTACATATTAGTCTCAAAAGTCAATATTGTCTCTAGTGAAATCTGAGGTCTATAGATACATACACACTGTATACATATAGATCTATATCTATAGATCTCAGATTTCACTAGAATGTTATTACTTTTCTCTGTGTAGGTTAAATAGTTAACAGTTATAAATAGCTATAAAACTATTAAATAATTAATAGTTTTAAACAATTTGGCTGTAGAAGAAGGAAAGAAAAGATTTTCTTTTCCTGAAACTAGGTAATAAAGCCTAAAGCCTACCTCCCACTTAATTTTTTAAAATTTCTTCACTATATTGATTATTATTTTCATAGGCTTTGTGTTTTATACCAAGATCTCTCCCCCACCAAAATTATTTTGCATATCTTACACACATATAAATTACCTTTAATGTTTCAGCATATCAATAACAAAAAAAATGGGATTTCTGGCTTAATCATCCAAAATCAAGTCAGCATCAGGTATATATCCCTAATTATCTGTATCAGTATGGAGGTACAGAAAGCATTGTTTTCAGTGCAGTTATTTATTCACGCAGGCTATACACATATCCATAATTTTTAGGTGGTGCCTGGTAGTAAATTTGCTTCAGGTAAACTTGTCACCTTTCTTTATTAGGATTTATACACACAATCTGTACATGTACATAACAGATGTAATTTTTTTTTCTTTTAAAAGGATCAAATATTTTGTCCTATCTTTATTGGCAATTAAGATAATATAATCATTCTTTTTTATTATATGTTTTAAAAAAGTAATCTGAGGAACTCTCAGATCCAAGACTGAAATGGAGGTTGCAGTAGGGAAAAAGATTCATGGGCCACTGTCTTATTATTAGCATCATTGGTTCTACTGTTACCATCATTAAAATAAAAGGAAAGGGGCTTCCCTGGTGGTGCAGTGGTTGAGAGTCCGCCTGCCCATGCAGGGGACATGGGTTCGTGCCCCGGTCCGGGAAGATCCCACATGCCACAGAGCGGCTGGGCCTGTGGGCCATGGCCGCTGAGCCTGCACGTCCAGAGCCTGTGCTCTGCAACAGGAGAGGCCACAACAGTGAGAGGCCCGCGTACCGCAAAAAAAAATAAATAAATAAAATAAATAAAAGGAAAGGACTTGACCCTTCTGGTGATATTTGGAGTCTTAGAGAAATACTCTGGGTTCTTTGAGCAGATTTCAGTACAGATTCCTATAATTGACTTCAAACCATTGTATTTCTTTTTTTCTTTATTCTTGGCCCTATGGGCTCATTGCTGAATATGCTGTTTTGAATTGCATTGTGTTCGTTCAGGAAAGACTACTACTTGCAGTGCTCTGATTTATTTGTGTGCCAAAATGGAGAGTAGATATTTATTTAGGGCCCAGCTGTGAAATTTTTATCTCTTTTGAGGTTGAGGCCATAAAATGGAAATTGCCTTCCAAATCCTCTTTAAAAGACTTTTACTGGTATTTAAGAAAGCAACTTTATAGTAAAAACAAACAAAAACAGTGCAAATGTCTTCTTAAAGCTGATTTTAGAAAATCAGCTGTTTTGCAAAGGTAAATGATTTCTATCTACTGCTTATTGATTACCCATTTCTTGCCTTTTTTTTTTTTAATTCAAAGAAATGTTTTTTTACCAAAGGTTGTAGTTAGTTTTTGTTGGTTTTGGTTGGTTGGGTTTTTTGTGTGTGCATGGTTTGTGTTTTGGTCCCCCCCCATTTTTTACGGAAAGAAATTATTTTCATGCACAAAAGTTAGTATATGGTTTACACATTGCAAAAAACAAGACTTTTTGTGTATTGCTTCCCTAAAAGAATATATCCTTTTGGGATGTCTTGGAACTATCTTCTATCATATATATAACTCTTTAAAAAAAGAATGTCATCACTTTGGAAGGGACCCATAAAATCCCCTCACAGTTACTTTCACTGACATTTGATTCTTTTAAAAGTAGTAGCTGAGGACTTCCCTGGCGGCGCAGTGGTTAAGAATCCACCTGACAATGCAGGGGACACAGGTTTGACCCCTGGTCCGGGAAGATCCCACATGCCACGGAGCAACTAAGCCCGTGCGCCGTAACTACTGAGCTTGCGCTCTAGAGCCCGCAGGCCACAACTACTGAGCCCATGTGCTGCAACTACTGAAGCCCACGTGTTCTATGGCCCATGTGCTGCAACTACTGAAGCCAGTGTGCCTAGAGCCTATGCTCCGCAACAAGAGAAGCCACCGCAATGAGAAGCCCACGCACCACAACAAAGAGTAGCCCCCTCTCGACACAACTAGAGAAAGCCCACGTGCAGCAACAAAGACCCAACGCAGCCAAAGATAAAAATTTAAAAAAAAAGTAGTAGTTGATTAAAATGTGTATTAAACCAGGAGACACCTTCTGGAATCCAGTTAAGGCAAATGGTGGGTGTTACTACAGGTGAAGTTTCAGAATTCATTAGGTAGAACTGAAGACTTGCTATATAGTGTAAGTTATTTGTATCTCATTCTTAAACTAAAAGACTTAAGTGGTGGCTTTATACTTAACTAAATCAGACATTATAAACAGGCATTCCCACATTCTTTGGAAGGAAATATCTAATCTCAAAATGATACTTTGTTTCTGCTGAAATTTACAAAGCCTGTAAGAATATTTTATTATGCTCATAAGAAAACTAGTCTAACAGCTTAGTAACTGATACTCTGCATTAATCCAAACGATTAAACCAAAACCTGTGTCCATTTAATCTGGTACACCTGAGAATTTAAGATTTTTTTTAATCTCTGAAAAATGAACTACATTAGATTGATATTATTTGGCTACATAATTTTATGGCATGAATCTAGAGGATTTTACCCTAGCTGTAGAGCAGACACCATGACCCAAGGGAGTTCTTATTCTTCCCAGTCTCAAAGACTATGGACATTCTGGGTAGGCCTGAGATAAAAGTGTTTTTAGTACAGCTTTCTGGCTGTTTCTATAGAGTGGATGCACTTTGATCACCCTGGATATGTTCCAGGAGGATGAGGACAGAAAGAGAAAGATTGGGAAGGACAATGTGTCCACCCTTCTTGATCTTGAGTGTGAGGTGAAAATTGCAATACTTTTAATACTTTTTAAAAGTGATTGAGTCAGTGCTGATTTTTAAGTGATCACCTGGTGAGACTTGGGGTTCCTCTGACTTCCGCTTTCCCTTCACGTTGCCTCAGATTTTCTTGTAGCTAACTTCCTTTTTCCTTCTTAATGTGGGGGCAAGGTGTGTCTTCGTAGTATTTCAAAAAAGACATTCTACTTAGAGAGAGAAAGGGAGAACATCTTAATCTATTTGATAAGTTTATACTGAGCACCTATAATATGCAGGGTTCTAGAGAGAATATAAAAATCAATTCAAACATAAACCTACATTCAGGAGCTTATGTTTTGGTGTATGTAGCTATCATATATGACAGAAGTGAAGAGGGCCCTAAGAACGTTTATGATTCTTTGCCCGTACGTCTGTAGCTTGCTTACTTGGTTTGTGGTCCAAGCCATTTACTAATTTGCCTGGCTTTTGTAATGTTGCTGTTTATCCTTTGTTCTTTCAGAGAGCAAAAATTTCCATGATCCTACAGCATTTTCACCAAATTTTAAATACAGTTGTGATGCAATGCAGTTCAATTGTGGCACAGATTACTGCTACACTAGAGTTGGCACTTGTTTAGTGCCCTGGCCTTAATACAGGCATGCCCCTGTAATGGATTAATGCTTCACTTCTTTTGAAATCTAAGTGAGTGTAGTATTTCCTCCTTTGCCAGACAGGTCCTTTGTCTTTGGAGGGAAAAGGAAACTAGACAGAATATTGAATTTCAGCCAGGTGCATCAGACTTAGATTGTAATATCCTTAGTTTTCTGAACTGGAGCAAAAAAATCTCTTGGAGTTCAAAGCAACCATGGTGTTGATTTTCTCCTTTATTGAAAACAAGCTTTGAATTTGGACTGTAGGGTTTGGAGATCAGTTAGAGAAGAAGGAGACAATTTAAGATGCTCTGTGAAGTTCTGAGCTTAATTTTTAAGTTGACCTATTTCATTTTAGAAAATTAAACACTGCCACAGTACAACTTGAAATTTGAATAGTTGATTTCCCTTTATTTTTAGACTGCAGTTTTGCAAGAGGTCATAGAGTTGTGTAAATAAACTGAGTTTTTGAGAGTTTTAAAGAAATAGAGTAGCTAAACATTAAATTTTATATCCATTTTACTGGGGTTTTATACATACAAAAAATAGGAAGTGTCACATTCTTATTTGATTTTAAAAGTGTAAGCAGATGGCATCCCCATAAAGTGTAGACAGCCCTGATTAAAATGTCTTCATTGTAAGAACTCATTGCCTATTAAACTACTGTGGGCTTTTGGAATCTTATTCCTAGAGTCATTTGTTTCGCTTAATAGAATATATCATTTTACTATTCCTTTCTTTTCAATCCATATTGGACAAAATTGGAGACTTCAGAAAAGCTAAATAGAGATGTGCAAAAAGAAAGAAAATCTTAAATGATTTTTAAGATTTAGTATTATACAAGTGTATTTCATTTTAAATGAGGTATATTCTGTTCACAAGGTTAGATACATGATCTCAATGCACTCAGCCCCCCTTACTTTAGGTAGTAAATCAATTCATATTTCCAGTATACTGTAAAAATTTATTATATACTTCTTCTGAAAAGTAAACTTATATGTTAAAGTTTTGGATTCACAATTATAGAGCTGTACCTGCTTGGGTGTGTTTCACATATTTTTCGTCCTGTCCCT
The DNA here is from genome assembly GCF_002837175.3 of Physeter macrocephalus. Taxonomy (NCBI): domain Eukaryota; kingdom Metazoa; phylum Chordata; class Mammalia; order Artiodactyla; family Physeteridae; genus Physeter; species Physeter macrocephalus. The sequence continues at coordinate 86,231,425 of NC_041217.1, read as the reverse complement.
GAGTTTGCTCTGCTCCAATCAGAATCTCTTGACATCAACATGGGAGCTGTTTTTACTCTTACGTGAAGCTACAATTTGAGATTACAGAAGCTCCTTGAATATGAATGCCTTCTTAGTTGCTCTCTACTTTTACTAGCTGCCTGTATTCTAACAGTTTGGAATTGGGAATTCTCTAGTTTGCAGATGTTTTAAATCTAGTTGCAAATATTTCTAGTCCTTTATGCTCCATGCTTTCCCTCATAACAATTAGTAACGAATTACAGATTTAGCAGTAGAGTTCAAAAAATGCACAAAGATAAAGGAAAAATACACTTCTTTTATTAAAAGGCCAGAAGATAGCCTGGTTCATTATTGCCACATTTCTGGGATGCATTAGGTGAACTTTATTTAGCTATGACACGAACTAATAAAGTTGGATCAGTTCTTTTTTTAAAGTTGGTATCAGAAGTCAGATTAATTTTTATGTAGTCTCTCATTTCTTGAGACTTTTTATATTGTTTATAATGGAAAGGTTAGGGAAACTTCCATCAATTTAAGTATTTACTAAACTAGAAGGAATGGAGAATATATCAGAATATGAATCAAATGTTTGCTTTGTTTTCTTATTTTGATTTATATATATATTAATTGTTTTCTCTCTCTACCCATTAAAGATTCCAGTGCTGAATATTCAAATGAAAATTTTTCCTGCACTTTGTACTGTAGCAGGGACCATATTTTCCTGTACAAATTACTTCCGTGTAATCTTCACAGGTGGTGTTGGAAAAAATGGATCAACGATAGCAGTAAGTATTTCTTAAGATTTCCAATGATTGTGCTAGTCGCTTTGTTTTTCATTTGAATAGTTATTTGAATTAATTAAAATCATTGTTAATTGAGAGTTTCCACTTAGTCTTAAAGAAGAAAAACCCTGAAACTTCTCAGTTTTATTTACACATGTATACATTTATATGCTTATATTTGCATATTTTTTGTGCATGCAGACACACACTTTTATACACATATATATATATTTTTTTAAGTGCAATCTGCTTTGTAAAATGTCTGGCCTCTTAAGTAACATCCTCAGTTTGTGCCTAACTAATCCATGCTGCTGCTTTTCCTTAGCTGTTCTGGTATTCAGTTATAAAAACTGCTGGCTCTCAGACACCGTGATGTTCTTAGAACTTCAAGTTGATATGTCTTCCATCAAGCAAATCGGTATAGAATACCACTAACTCCTCACTTCTCTTTACTCTGTACAGGGAACAAGTGTCCTTTCTCCTTTTCTCCATATTGGATCGGTAATTACATTAGCTGCAATGATCTACAAGAAATCAGCAGTTCAGCTTTTTGAAAAGCATCCCTGTCTTTATATATTGACATTTGGTTTTGTATCTGCCAAAATCACCAATAAGCTTGTGGTAAGCACCAGAGTTTTTGTCTGTTTTCTTTTTAACTTTCATCTTATTTTGGTTTTATGGCCATAGTTTTCATTTCATAATTTCCTAAGCAGTGCTAGAGTTTGCTGTCCTCTAATCAAAATCTCTTGATGTCAGTATGGGAGCCATTTTTACTCTTACGTGAAGCTACAATTTGAGATTACCAGAAGCTCCTTAAACCTCTACAACTCTTCTTTCTATCCACATTCTTCATTCTCATTCTGTACACTCAAGTTAAGGCTCCTCGTGAAAAGCATATTTAGGGGGACTTAGTTGGCATGGTATATACCTTCAGTGTATAGCTTTCACACCCACTTTGTGTTGTTTTTTTTAGTTTTGAAAATTCAACAGATATTGCTAAAGAGTTCTTGAAACTTGATATTTGATCACAATACTGATTTACTGTGTAGCTCACAATTGCTTTAATATGAAAATGCCTGCCTACATCACCAATTCTCTTTATTCATAGGTGGCACACATGACTAAAAGTGAAATGCATTTGCATGACACAGCATTCATAGGTCCAGCACTTTTGTTTCTGGACCAATATTTTAACAGCTTTATTGATGAATATATTGTACTTTGGATAGCCCTGGTAAGTTTTGTACTGTGTTCTATTTCATGATTTGGAGGTTACTTGTTTTCTTGTTTCAGTGGGCCAGTCCTGAGAGATAGATCATATAATTATAATGATTTAGAATACTAGAAAACCACATTTATGGGACTTCGTGGGAGTTCCTCATGGCTTCATCTTTGAGTCAGTTTTTGTATTATTCTTATTAGTCCTACCTACATCCTGGCTCATAAATTCCATATTTCTAAGTGTAAAGCAGGAGTTGGCAGACTACAGCCTGTGGGCCAATGGCCAGTTTTTGTAAATAGTTTTATTGGAACACAGTCATGGCCATTCATTTATGCATTGTCTGTGGCTGCTTTCATGCTACAGTGGCAGAGTTGAGCAGTTGTGACAAAGAGAGTATGGTCCACAAAGCCTAAAATATTCACTAAGTTTGTTGCTCCTTGGTGTAAAGGAAAAATCTTTGAGGAAGTTGAGTTATTAAATTTCATGGAATTGAAGGTGAATTTCAAAAGAAGAGAAGAAAGAAGCCTCTCCTCTTGGCTTTCAGGAATCTTAGGGATGGCCTAAGCAGATTCCTGAGAATCTAATAGTACCTCTCTCTTTTTTCTTTTTTAGGTCTTCTCTTTCTTTGATTTGATTCGCTACTGTGTCAGTGTTTGCAATCAGATTGCGTCTCACCTGCACATACATGTCTTCAGAATCAAGGTCTCTACAGCTCATTCTAATCATCATTAATGATGTAATTGATGTTATAGGAAGCTCATGTTTTCTGCCCGAAAGAATCTGAGCATATTAAGGAGAATGGGGTGGTTAAGAACAAATATAATTTATAATAACCAACGTTATATATAACTTTTATTCTTTGTTATTGGTAACACTCCTTAACTATCCCTGTGTGAGAATGGGAATTTCAAGTTCCATCCCATAAATTGTACATGTTGTCAAACAGGGTTGGCCCAAGAAAGCATGCAAGAAAAAAATGCCATGTGTTTGTAATTATCCTGGATTCATAGTAAAATTGTCATGGGGAGCAGATCCCCAGCGGTCGAGATTTCTAATGTAGAATATTTGCAGGCCAAAAGATGGTTGCTTTATAATTTTAACAAATCATCATCTTTTAGTGACGTCCTTGTTTAGTATCTTCTCAAGCTTTCTTTACTGAGGAGCTCAGCTTGTGGCACAGATATATCTTGTGAGGTGGAACCTAGTGATAAAGATCTTGAATTTGGATTGAAAGGTTTCCTATCTTTACATTATAGAGGAAGTCATTTTTTTTATTGCTCAAGAAATGGTATCATGGGCTTGGGAAATCCTGTTAGCATGCATAATAATGTGGTAACTTTGTCGATCCATTTTATTTTTTTAAATAAATATATGATCTGAAAGCCAGTCTTCTTCTCAGTTTTATTCAGTGGAAAGATAAACTAAGTTTTAATGTCATTTTTAAGAAAAAAATTTATTTCTATTCTTTAATAAATGAGGAAATTCAGTCAGCTACATCATCATTATATGTCCTGTGACCTTTCTATTTTGTATAAAACTGTTTAACTTAAAACATAGGAGTGCTATGTTCATTTTCCCTCTTGGTAGATTTTTTTGGTTGTGGTTGTCACCCTTGAGATTATAAATCATTTTTTCCCTTTGAGAAAACAGAATCATAATCTTAAAAGTCCAAAGGGGTTTAATAGTCACCTGGTCTAGGAATCTCAAACCCTTCCCCCAGATTTTTAATTAGAGAGGCTTGGGCCTCTCTAGGCAATTATTGAAAATTTGCACTCTCCTTTTCTGGCTACTCAGTATCTATACAACAGTTTGAAATGAAAACCAGGTGTCCTCAGTAACTATAAACCAGATCTGTTTCCATTGTATATACTTCAGTTGCTTGAATGAAGAGGGAGACAAGCGGAAAAGGTTTACACTATTGACTAAAATGAGGTATCTTATTATTGATTTTTATTTATACCCTGTTTCCGTAATCATGGATACACAATAGCTGTGCTGCCTTGCCTGGCAACCAGAACTCTTCCTTGCACTTTTAATGATTTCATCAATTCCATGTAATCTTGATTAGCAATGACTGTGAAACCTTTCATTTCTTTGCTAGAATGTAGCAGGAAGGGGAAGTTTCTCACTGCCTTTGCTTGCTAGCAACTTCTCCAGCATCTGGGGTAGAGAAGTACATACAGGAAAATGCTAGGGCAGATCAAATGTTACAAGCTAGGACAAAGGAAAAAGAAGGAGGGATAATTAACTAAAGTTATGTCATTGTCTTATTATATTAGATAGAGCAAATGTTAATTACCTGCAGTGGAAATTGAGGTCTGGAGAAGCTAAATGGCATACCAGTGTCACAACAGTTACTCCTTTTCCAAATGGGGACTAGAATCTAGATCTTCTGAATCCTAATCCATTGTTCTCTCCTACACCACACTAGGTTTTAGTGGGCTGAAGCTACAAACTGAGGTTCTAGAATCTTTTTCAGCGTAAAGGAAATCTGGAAGACGTTCAGGTATTTGGTGTGTGCTTCCTTCAGCTCTAGATAACCATCCTCATCATATCAAGGGTACTTTTATAGTAAACCTCAGCTGGTCCTAATTCTTCTTGTGATCATATTGTATATGATTTTGATACCTGATTAGGTATCAAAATCATCTGAAGAATTTTTAAAAATACAGGTTCCCAGGTCCTATCTCTAGAGATATTTGGTAGGTTTGAGATGGGGCCTCATATTTTCATAAGCTCCCCCGGATTCCAGTCCTTGTTAAACCTTTTGAGTTACAACTAGGCTTAGGAACCACTGCCATAAACTACCTAAAAAGGTGCAATAACTCTTGGAAGCTGTGAAGAGTAGCAGCATAGTTAGGGGTGGCATGTGGACGGTAGAACATGTGCCACCTGCAGTAGGTCTCTGTGACCCTAAAATAAAATTATATTGGCTTTAACTTCAATTTGGTAACCCTAGTCCCCATCCCACCCTCCAACAACATTTGTGTTCTTTGTACAGAATGCAGGGGCCTCTGAGGGCCACACTCACATACACACATTAAAAAGATGGAATTTTTGAAAAACAAGATGCTTCTAAAAGTTTCCCATCCCTTACAGTGTTTAAACAGAAACCGTCCGTAGAGATACAGAGGGAAGAAGGACCAGGTGGCTACTAAACTCATTTGGACTTCTAAGATTTTGATTCTCTTTTCTCAAAGAGAAAAAATGTCAATGCGGGGATCCCTCTACCTTTAGCTAAAGAGTTGAACTGGGCTTCTCAAAATATTGAAGTTGGAAGTAGGATGTCTAAAATGGAAAGTTCCAAACTGGAAGTGATGGGCAGACAGACCTATTGATGGAAACAGTGTAGTGTTCTTCACTGGCTTCTGTCAACTGAAATTCCTACCCTCAAGTTACTCGACTGCAAATGCTTCACTCTGGCTAGCAGCCTTTCCTCCCAGGATTCTGGACAGCACACCGAACTAGAACCAAGAACTGCTGCCATGTCCCCAGTGCTGTTGCTGCTTTTACCAGTATCCCTCACCCTTCCTATTAGAAGGCTCTGCTGACCCCTGTAATTCCACCACTCCAAACAGTCCCAGAGTTCTGGGCACTATTGCCAGGTCCTCTACTTCTAGTGCAGTTTATTCTCACATCTATTGCCTTGTTTTCCTGGTTTTCTCTCCATAGTGGAAGCCAGAGATACACATTTAAAGAACAAGAAGATTTTCGTCTTTATTCTTATCCTCACATGTCCACAGACCTCTTCTTTTATGTGGAGAAACTGAGCCTTTGGGCCACAACTGCTTTCTCTTTTGAGGATTTTGTAAGAGAGGTTCCTGGAAGAGGGCAGTTACAGCAACTTCTAAGACTCTACAACACCTCTACTACTGTTTCCTGCCCGGTGTCACCTCTGCAGGAAAGGCAGCTTTGTGCCCAGCTCTGTGAGCACAGAGGTCAGAGCCTTCCAAAGTCTTGAGAAAGCTGATTCCAGGGATCCCAAACTCAAGACACCAACTTGAAGCGAGACCTGGTTACCAGGACTCGGAAGAAGGCTGTGGATTCTGCGGGCTGAGAGCTTCACATCCTACCATGTTGGCAGGGGCCAAAGTCCACAACTGGCCTATAGGTCTAGTCACTTCTGTTCACCACAGCTCTTATTTCAAAGTCTTTTCCTTTGGTTTCTTCTGTTTCTTCCGTTCCTCGTATTCAAGTATTTTCTGTTGGAAATAGCCTGTGGGTTCAGATACACGTGTTAGAGACATCTAATCTGGCCAGGCAGACTTAAGGTGAGCTCAGGAGTGAGGGTCAGGAATATCCTCTCTGCTGTCCACGCTCCCTGACTACACCCACATTCCTGCCAGGATGCCCAAGCCCTCACAGGCCTTTGGAGATACACGTATTTGATTTGGCCCCAGAGGGGGCCTAAAACAAATAATAATTAGTAGGAATTAGCTCCAGACTAAAACAAAGAGCATACAGCCTCCTGCTGGCTGATGAACAGCAACTTCTGCAAAAGTATCAGCCCAGGAGGCATTTTCTTAGGCTTCAGGTTCTTTCCTTCCAGCCCCACTTGGTAAGATTACAGCTATTTTTGTGGGCCTCTAGAGAGAAATGCTCTTTCCTCCCCTCCCCTTCATCATAGGGCCACACCTGACTTGGAGGCAGTGACCCTCTGGGCTTGGATTGATAGGGGCCTGTCACTGTATACCTGCAGGAGGGTTCTTGCTCTTCTCAGCTTCCTGGATGAAAAGGGAAAAGAGCTGTGTCTTCACAAACTTCTTCACAAATCGGCGGTTGGCCTTGGAGGTCAGAGCCTTATAGAAGGCCCGTTCTTGGAAGTGGCCTTGCCCGTTTGCTTCCCGCTTGATGTAGGAAGCATAGTGGCCCACAGTCTTGACAAAGAACTGCACAAAAGGGCCTGAAACATGCTCATTGATTTGTTCAGAAGCTGCAGGGAACAGAGACCATCTCAGGATAGTGGAAGGATGAAACTACCCACTCTTACCTCCAGTGGCTTTTATTGCAAGCTGAAAGCTCTTGGAGAAGGGGTGAGGTAGGGTTCATAACTACTGATTGACTGATTAAAATGGGAGACTAGATATGGGTTCACCATTGCTTTGGAAGAATAAAATCTCATACTCGCCCTAGAATCAAGGCCTCTGGGACTAGCCCAGGACTGCTGAGTGAATTTGTTTTAGTTCTGGAAGGGAATTATTGGGAATCATGCCCTCAAGCTCTTAGGAGAAAGCCAAAATAAGAGGAGCCTAGGACTTACTCTGTGACCCCTTGATCCCCTGACCAAGAGATTCTAAGATGTCCTCCTGAAGCTTGGGTGGTAGGATGTCTTTTTCATCACCAACCTAGGAGACGACAGAGGCAGCTCAGAGGTTAAGCAGTCAGGGAGGAGGTGTGGAGTGAAGTATTGGCAGAGAGTGTGAGGTGGGGATGAATTCTACACCCCACTCTTCCCCCCCAGGATAATTGGCCACATAGAAGAGAAGCAACAGAAGCTTTGACTCTATAAACACTAGCAAGTTTCTCTGTCCCTCTGGTGCTTGGTTTATATCTTTGCCCTAAAGGCACTAACACTGACTGCCTTGTGAAGTCATCTGTCTTTGTCATGGGCTCCTTGAAAGAGGAGAGATCTTGTTAGCCTGGATTCTCACTCAACAAAAGTACTTAAAGTTTGTTAAAGTGGAACATCAATGAGACTAGAGCAATTGAATTGCTGGTGGGTCTGCAGGGGATCTGAACCCAGACACTTACTGACATTAAGAAGGTTCCTTCACAAAGATTCACCAACAGGACCTGAAAAAAACACAGAACTGCTTGATCTCTTCCCTTTTCTCCATTTCTGCCTGTGGTTGTAACTTTCAGCCCAAGTAGCAATAAAATCAGCACCTTCAATTCTCATTTCCTGTCTGATACTCTCCTTTCTCACCACCCCCTCCTTCCTGGGAAAAGGGTGTGAGGGTGTAGGAAGCAGGAAACAGGAGAGAGCTAAGGAAAATGGAATATACAATATGGGTAAACCATAGCCAGTCACTCCCTTAATAAAACATTGATCATGGTAATGGCTTCTATATATGCAACATTTAGTACATGGCACACATGGTGCTTTGCACACTTTATCTCATCTAATCTTCCCAATGCTCCTGTAGAGGCAGGTACTGTGCCTGTTCTGCAGATGAGGAAACAGACCCAAAGAAGCTAAGCTGCCTGAGGTGATACTGCTAACGAATAGAACAGTTTCCAAGCCTAGGTTGTGCTGTCCTTGGGACTGCATCTTTCTCCCTACAACTCTCCTTCAACTCCCTTCCTTCTGGTCAGCTTTAGGACAGGGATGGACATCTTTTGATTTTTTTAATGCTTACAACTTTATGTACAATTGCCTGGAGTTCCATTTTTAAAACGCCCACAGAGCTTTGGGCCTTCCAGGAGGAAACAGCAAGAGGAGGAAATGAGCCCAGGGTCAACAGGAAGAGGGAAGGAAAGGCAGTAACCTGTGTCTATAGGCTGCAGGTAGGACAAGCACAGGGCTGGAACTTGGGAGACCTGAGCTCTAGTATCAGCTCCATCATTGCCTGAGAGGCCTTCAGTCCAGACTAGAGATGACAAACAGGCATCCTGCTGGTTGGATTCCAACCTACAGATCTGTTTCTTTTTGCCTCAGAGAATTTTTAAATAATTGAATTAGTTTCCAATATTTAAATTGGAAAATTTCACATAAAATTTGGATTTGGGGCTTCTCCTGAAAAGTCAGGAGCTCTAACACTGATCCATATATAGATGGAACTGAGTTACAGCTGCCCCCTTTAGTCAAGGCCTGTGCTCAGCAGTTTGTCATAATCCCCCAAAGCCTGTGTTGGCCATTTAAATGCTTGCTGGGTCCCTCTTTTCAGTTTGTGACCCTTGGTCTTGACAGGTGGGTGAGTGACCCCTGCATGCTCCCTTCTCCCAAATAAAAAGAAAGAGAGGAACTGGGAAGTGTGCCGAGAGACAGAGCAAGCACTGTAATTATCCATCATCACGGGAGAAAAGTTGAACTAGTTCAGGCCTGAAACCACTTGTATACATAGGCTCAGATGCCTTCACTCAGGGCAGGCTGTTTACTTCGAGGGCTGGGAGGTAAGAGTGTGTGAAGAAATTTTTTGTGAAGTTGTTCCCAGAAGTCTTTCCAGTACTTGGAAAGACTGTCTGTCAAGCGATCCCTTCCAGAGAATGGACGTGGGGAGTCAGGGAATCCCCCTCCCCTTCCCTGGCCCCTAGCCCTCTCCCTTCCTCACCCCCTGCCCATTTCACGGAGCAGCTGCAGAGGAATAAAATAGGCCAAAGGCTCTTACAGAGCAGCAGCCGGAGTCTGAGTAGCCTTCGGGTGTCTTCCCGCCAGGCCAGTGGAGGAAGAGCCACAGCTTCCGAGGAGATGGAGCTGTAGCATCAGGAAGTTTCATAACTTCTGGGTATGGGGCATTTTAAGTCATTGCTAAACATGGGGCTGATACTCTGTCCCAGTTAGTCACAAGGCAAATACTGGCTCAAAGGGCATGTGTACTCAGCAGTCCGGAGGAGGGTTGAGCGGGCCAGCAAAGCAAGGAAGGGAAACAGAGCCTGCTTCTTTACCTCCCAGCAGCACTCTGTGGAAGAAAGGCTTTGGTTCTAGCTGTGCTAGATTCCATCCTTGCCTGTGTGGCTTCAGATAACTCAGTTGAGTTCTCTGGACCTCAGATACTTCTTATGTAAATGGAGGAAGTCCTCCCACTAGGGTGGGTTGCAAGCCTTCAATAGCTTACCACTAGGCCCTGCCTCTCCCCTTGGTAGGCCCTTTTTCTACACAGAGGGAGTCAGTGGTTAGCCCGTGCAGACAAACCTAAGTAGCTCTTCTGGCTTGAAATTATAATCACGTGCTATCTCTTGAAAGTTCCTATTGACAACTCAAGCAAAGCACATGTTTTGAGTTGTTCTTCCAACCCTGGAGATAGATTTATGTTATTAATGCCTATTTTCACCACTGAGCTTTCTGGTGTATCTGGAGGCACTGCCAAGAAATAAGAAGCTGACAGAGATCAAAGGGAATTTGGACCTATATCCTCATTAGCCAACTGAGCTCTGAGCTAATCAGAAAGATGACCCTTGCTACAAAAAAATAATCTGCAGTTTCAAGACTCATTGTTTGCAGGAAGGCTATGTCAGTTCACTTCTAAGCACCATGAACAGCCCCCAGTGGGGTGTGTGTATTGTATAGACCAGCTGTTGTATAGACCAGCTGTGCTCGTCCATTCAGAAGAAAAATGGGACACCTGGGGCCTGCTCATTAGGACTAGCTGGCCTAGGACAGTTGGGTGAGCCCTGAATAAGCCACGTGCTGCCCCTTAAGCCCAGGGAAATCATTCAGGAGGAGGGAGCAGACACTTATTGAGTATCACCTATATGTCAGGCACCAGGCTAGGTGCCTGCGTTATGCAGATTTTTTCCCCCTAGGATCCCTAGGAACTGAACATAGTCATTCCGATATTACAGATGAGGAAGCTCAGGCTTAAAGAGGTTAAACAACTTGCGGCAAAATCACCCAGCTGTTAGTAGCAGAGCTGGGATCCGGATCCAGGTCTGCCTGGCTCCAAATCATGCCCTCTTCTTGCGGCATCATACCTCTTCCATGGGGCTCTCCATAACCTCCTGCCGAAAGCGCATTTGGACTCCAACCATGAAGGGAGTGGGGCAGCAGACAGTGGCCAGAAGGCTCTCGGGGACAACAGGGATGTAGGTGTGGGCCCAGCTGAAGGGGTAGAGCAGCGCCGCAGCAGCATGGATGCACTGAGACAGTGTGCTGGGGACAGGGCACAGAGAGTGAGAGTCAGAGGGGCCTCCCTGCACCTCCACCCCCAAGGACCCACCACTACAGCCCACCACTGACAGCAGCTGCTCATGCTGCCTATAAAAGCAAGTCTGGGAGCCATGCCGGTCACAGAGCTTGTGACTACTTGTAGCTGGGAGGAAAGGTAAAGAAACTGGGAGAGGCTGAGGCTCCTCTCATCAAGGATGGGGCCTCTGTTTGATCCTTCTTTTCCCAGTTAGTCTTCTCAACTCACTTCCGTGGTGGGCGGGGGGTGAGGGGTGCCGGGGGAGTGACTCTAAAAGGGGAGGGAAGAAGAAATGGCTTCATTGTTCGAGTCCCTTCTCTGTGCTTATCACTGTGCTAAGGATGTGGATACCAGGAGTGTAAGACTGGCTCTGCTTTTAAGGAACTCAGTGTAGTTAAGGAGACGAACGTGTAAACATTGGGGTGCAGCAGAGAGGTCAAGCCTATTTCCTCCTTATGTCTCATCCTGAGTCTTTAACTCTCACAGCTCCCTCTGACCACTCGTGGTTATTTCAAGTTACCAGGTTGGTGCCTGAGTTTGCTTGGGAAATTCCTGGATTCCAGGAACCTCTGACCAGCAATTCCTACCCGGAAAGTCCCACAGAAGTGGCTCCTCCACCCTTCCCAATGAAGCATTCCCTGTGTAATTACTGCCTAAGTCACAACTTGGGCCCAGCTCCCCCAATCCCTCCCCCCTTTGCCCCTCCAACACACACACACAACCCCCCTTTCTGTCTTCTCTATTTTCCACTGGCTTTCATGGCTCTTCATTTCTCCAAATTACCCCAAAGCCAAAGCCAATCAAAACACAGATGCAGAAACCTTGTTTCAGCTCTTGGTATGGAGCTCGCACTTCCTGAGTTAGAAAGATGGAGTCTCTGAGAGTCTCGCCAAGGCTTGGGCTGACTGGAAGTCCCCTTCCTGCCTGAGCTGCAGAGATCTGAAACACTCAGTGTAGGAAGGAAGTGGGGAGTGGTGGAGTCTCCCTGAAGAAAGTTAACGCCTGAGAGATGAGTCTTGCCGGCCTTTGCCCATGTCCAGGCCAGAGTCCCCTTCACTTCCTAAACACTGATCTTAGGGGGAAAAGGCCAGAATCCCAGCTCCAGCTGTGACAGAAACTTCTCAGTTCCCTACAGGGCCAGAGAGTGGAAGAGCTACTTCCAAAGCAAAAGATTACACCACTTCCCACAACGATTGGCCTACAACTGGTGCCTTTTTGGTTATCACTGATTTTTACAGAATTTTCAACCCACAGACCCCCATTGCCTGCCCAAGCTTCCTTTCCTTTAAAACCCATAACATTCACCTGGCCCTCTGGCCTAACATTTGGGTCCCTAATATCCTTTTCTTCTTCTTCCCTAAAAGATAAAACCAGGATTGTCAGCCCAATATAAGCACCTTTCTCCATCCCGAGACATAAATAGGTCAACGTTCTACTGTCTTACGATTTTTCTCCCTTCTCTATTCTGTCACACATCTCCCCATGTCTTTCTCAGACTTGAAGCCCCTAAGAGGTAGAGACCAAGACATGATATTATTCTGCTTCAACTATACACAGGGATATACTCAACTATGAACTTATTATTAAGAAAAACTGCTAGCACTTACCAGTGTGTGCCTGGTAGAGTGCTAGTTACCTAATGTGCATTACTTCATTTAATCCTTACCACACCCTTATGAAGTAGCTACAGATCTCCATTTTACAGATAAGGAGATCATGACTTCAAGAAGTTAAGAACCTAACCTAAGGAACACCATGTAGCTAAAGGCAGAGGAAAAGAACCTGAACTTTGTTCTGCTGATTTCACTATCTGTGCTTTCTTTTCAAATGGGGATAATTCTACATTCCCTTAAGGTCTAGGACCATGTCTTATTTGTCTGTATCTTCCTGATGCTTGGCATCTGGTAAACAGTTGACACACAATAAGCGTTTGTTGAATGAGTGAATAAATGGACAAATGACATGTGTTTGCCACTAAGGATAGTGTGCTTGACCTCCATACCACTATATGACTTCCTGCCCTGTCCTCCCTCAGCCTTTCAAGAGCAGAATCATGTCTGCATCCACCCTAACTGGTCTCCTCCTGGGCTGTCACGGGAATACTTCATGTATTTCTCAGAGCTAAATCACAAACCTCCTTCAGGCTTAGGCAGTGATCAAGTTTGGAGGCAGAAACAGGGAATTATAACAGCTATTTTCTAGGCTTAGTGCAGATCAAGGCAGGGTGGCAGGAGGGTGGGGAGCACACAGGTCCTACAGCCTGATTTCCTTTGAGAACCCTCCGGTCTATTCCTTGGAACCCAGGGATGCCAGTCAGTTGAGGTGACCCCGCTTGGTGGCTGGACCAACCTGAGACCTTCTGCCAGGAAGATGATTTTTCTCTCCAGCACTGCAGAGGCAAAGATCTGAAGAATCTGCTCAAAACTGAGACAGCGCAACAGAGAACTAAAATCCACGTGCTCTAGGTGGGAGTCCAGGGGCCGCGTCAGCGAAATGAACTGTGGGGAAACCAGAGAGAGGGGGAGTCACCACACTGAAAAATCACACAAACCCCGGAAAGCTGGGTCTCTACCAGCCTCCACCCTATCTTCCCCAAAGGAGTACATCTGACCGTGCCTCCCCACTGCTAAAAATCCACCCATGGTTTCCCTACGCTCTGAGGATGACACCGATGTAATCCCCTACGTGGCCCACAAGGCCCACCTCTCTCACCACCTGCCTCACCTCGCTTCCCCACATCAACTCCTTTCCGTTCCTTGAGCATGTCATGCTCTTTCTCGCTGGAGGTTCTTCCCTCCCCTGGGTGGCCTTTCACTCTTTTTAAAAAAAATTAACTTTTTAGTTTTTTATTGAAGTATAGTTGATTTACAATATTTTCTCTCTTCATTCTTATCCTCCTTTATGTCTCAGAGGCCTTCACTGGCCACCTAATGCAAGGTGTCAACCTATGTTTCTCATCATTTTCCCATGTAGCATCCTGTTTTCTTTTCATCACAATCATACAACTTTTAATTATTTATTTGTGTGTTTACTTATTTAAGTCTTTAGACTTTTAGCTCCATGAAGTCAGGGACCACATTCATTTTATTTACTGCTTGGTAGCCAGAAAATAGTATAAATTGGTGCATAGCTAGCCTGCCACACTTTATTTTTTGAATAAGTGAACAAGCCTAGCCCCTCCCCTTATTCTGATATGGGGAAGCAGAGGACACACAGATTATCCAGAGTACCAGGGGTCAGGACTGGAATTCTTGAAACAATGCAGCCGCATGGCACAGGGAGATCAGCTAGGTGGTTTGTGACCACCTAGAGGGGTGGGATAGGGAGGGTGGGAGGGAGGGAGATGCAAGAGGGAAGAGATATGGGAACATATGTATATGTATAACTGATTCACTTTGTTGTAAAGCAGAAACTAACACACCATTGTAAAGCAATTATACTCCAATAAAGATGTTAAAAAAAACAACAACAATGTTCTACTTGCTGCTTTGTCTGCTTAGTGTCTTAAAACAATAGCATCCCCACTGTGGCATGGGTGGGGACTCAGGGGTGGGGATGTGTGATAAGGAAAAGACTGGTGGAGGCCATAAGGTAGAGATATAGGACAGACCCAGGAAGATAAGTGAGGTAATGGGGAAAAGTGGCAGTTTGGTGGCTGGGGGCAAAGGCCATCCTAATACCAGGAGCCTCAGCTTACATGGTTTATTTATTATAAATAAAAGTCTTGGTGGCTTAAACAGTAACTAGGTCCTTGTGAGCATCAGATTGGGAGGATTAGAACACTGGGGTTTGACTTTCAGCTCTGCCGCCAATAATTCGAGCCAAGCCCCAGTGCCTGTCTGGCTCAGTTTCTCGGCACGTTAACCTGGTGACTGGGAGCACTGTGATGAGAGGTGCCACAGGAACACTTCCCCTGCAGTCAGGGAGGGTCTTGTCCATTTTGCTCACCCACCTCAGTGCCCGAGTCAGGGATGAAGCTCTTGAGGGTGACAGTCTTCCCAGGAGCAGGGAAGGCTGCCTCTCGGAGGCCCTGCATGAATGGGTAGATGGCTGCCATGGAGATCTGATGCCTCTTTTCCACTTCATCCAGGATCTGTACGGAAGAGGACCACGGGAAACACGACTCAAAGGGATGCTCCCAGGCTGGTAGCTGAGATCTCATGTGTGAGGCTGCTCCCGCCAATCCTTAACTGGTTCTATCCTCCCTGGCAGAAACCAGTCTGCTGTTTATCTCCTGCCCAAGACCTGCTTTTTCTCCTAGCCTTCTTCTTTTCATCTTCTCTCTACCGATCCATATTCCTTCCTTCTCCTAACATCAGCACGAGCTACCTTCCCCTGGAAGTCATTCTAGAGTAAACTCATCATCCCTGATGGTACCATGTTCATTTGTGCTAGATGGAGTGGGATACTAGAAGCTGGGCCTCTTGGGTGCCACTCTGCCCTCCAACTTCCACCAGAGACTCCCCAAGTCCAGGGATGGCCTTCATCCACAGAACCCTGCACAGATGAACCATCCACCCAAGCCAAGGCTGATGGAGTATATTACCTTCATCCTTCAAGGGACCTGCCTGGGGCAGAGCACACTGATGCTCTTATCTGGCCACTAAGACATGCCGCATACATTCGGAAGGACTCCTCTCTGATCCCAGCTCAGGAGTACTAGCACTCAAATTAGCTCCAGCAGAAGTCCTGGAGACCTCAACTTCCCCCTCTACCCTGGAAGAAGTCAGCGTGAGTCCCCCAAGCCCCACTGTATAATTGTCTTTATATCTGTTTAGCATTCTGTCTTCTTCATGTATCATGTCATCTGAGCCTCACACCAACCCATGAGATAGGAAGGTGAGGGATCATTACATGCATTTGACAGATGAGGAAATGGAACTCCCAATTCCTAACCTGGAGCTCTACCCATGTCCCTCTCCAGCTGCATTCTTACCTGACTAGACAGGGAGCAGTGGGCTTTCTAGCTTCAGTTCCTACTTTTCCCTAAAGCCAAGTCAAGCCCAATCACCTCTCTGCCTGAATCTCCCCAGGGTGCCTCGCCTGACCCCGACTGTGGGGGAGGAGCACAGGGAGCACGGGCAGGGCAGGCAGCCAGGCGGACCTGGAGGCTGAACAGGCCCAACCGGCCCCAAGGAATCCCGTTCCACCACTACCTTGGAGAACAAGCCGAAGCAGCCAATGCAGCTGATGATGCAGTACACCCTGGGGAGGCGAGGACCACGGCCGGCGGGCTAGGGAGGGACAGACAGGCTCCTTCAGTGCTGCAGCCTCCCCAGGGCCTCTACGCAACTGGGGCTGATGGGGCACAGGGCTGGTGGCTGGGGCTGGGGGATCCAAGATGAATGGTGGGCTGGAGGGAGAAAGACCTGGCTGTGCAGAGGTCCCACTCATGGGAGAGGCAGCAGGGAGGCCAGAACGGTCACCGAAATCCAAAGAAAATGGCCTTGAGGGGGCTGATTGGCTCAAGGGCGAACACTGCCTGCATCGGCACCAGCAGTATCAGGGGTGAGCAAAGAGGGAGCAAGTGTGTTGTAGAGATGAGGAAACAGCTAGGGAGCAGGGCGCTATGAAAGTGACCTGAGAGTCCAAGGACTGAGCCTCGTTGTCCAAATCCCAGGCCACGCTGTGGGAGGCAGGGGCCAAGTCAACGAGGCCTGGATAGAGAGGGTGGGGAGCGGGTTAGAATGAAGCCTCCCCCCGAGCTGGGGAGAGTAGAGACCAAAGCATGGCAGCAAAGGTGCCCACGGTGGGTGAGGAGGGGCGTGTGTCCCCATTCTTGTGAGGTGGCACAGGGCACTAACATGGAAGCAGGTACTGGGCTGTGCTCTCTCTACAACCACCTCTGCCAGGGAGCCTTGGCTTTTGCAGCTGAGGCTTGAGCAAACCCAGCTGTGGAGTAGAACAGGATGCAGAGAGGAGGGGGCAGTTCTGAGCTGCACAAACCAAGAGGCGCCTGCAGTAGCCAATCTTCCTGCTGCCATCCACGTTGGTCAGAACGAACGAGAAGGTCTCCCTGAGGAAGAGCAGACAAGACCTGGTTTTCACTTGCTCACTAGGTTCTTTTTTTTCCTTAAGATTTATGATTCAGTTATTTATTTTTATTTATTTTTGGCTGCATCGGGTCTTCGTCGCGGCGTGCAGGCTCTTCGTCGTGGTGAGAAGGCTTCTCTCTAGTTGTGGTGTTCGGGTTTTCTCTCTCTAGCTGTGGCACGCAGGTTCCAGGGTGAGTGGTCTCCGTAGTTGTGGTGCAAAGGTTCCAGAGCACGCGGGCTCTAGTTGAGGCATGAGAGCTCAGTAGTTGTGTCTCAGGCTTAGTTGCCCTGTGACATGTAGGATCTTAGTTCCCTGACCAGGGATCAAACCCGTGTCCCCTTCATGGTAAGGCGGATTCCTTACCACTAGACCAGCAGGGAAGTCCCTGCTCACTACATTCTAAAGCAGGAAGGCAGTCGGCATCAGAGCAGGGCTGAGGGGGGTGAGGAGGGTAAAGGGGAGCTGCTGATTAATCCTGAGAGTAATTGTAACATCAGTAATTTATTTAAAGTGCTTATCGGGGGCTTCCCTGGTGGCGCAGCGGTTGCGCGTCCGCCTGCCGATGCAGGGGAACCGGGTTCGCGCCCCGGTCTGGGAGGATCCCACATGCCGCGGAGCGGC
>NC_041217.1:86188398-86213836 GCF_002837175.3 Physeter macrocephalus | reverse complement strand
AGCCTGCGCGTCCGGAGCCTGTGCTCCGCAACGGGAGAGGCCGCGACAGAGGGAGGCCCGCATACCACAAAAAAAAAAAAAAAAAAAAAAAAAAAAGTGCTTATTGGTGTCAAGCTCTAAATGTATCATCACATTTAGTTCTCAGAACAACCCTTTGAGGTAGGTTCAATCACTATTCCCACTTTAAAATTAAAGGAACTGAGACTCTGAGGGAGTGTTTCTTATCCAAGGTCATTCAACTCATAAGTGGTAAAGCCAAAACTTGAGCTCAGACAGTCAAATTCCAGGACTCATGGTGTAAAGGGCTCTACCATATAAGGGACTCCTTAGAGGCCAAAGGACTTCTTCTAAGTCCATCTTCTGCCAGAGGCAGTCAAAACACAGTGACTAGCTCCTAGGACAAGTGAAAGAACCTCGCCCTGCCCTTCCGTTAGAAGGGACTGCTTAACCTGGTTACCTGAGCTCTCTTGCCTCGAGGTGTCCCAGGCAAGATGTTTAGAAATGAATCAGCTCCAGCCCCTCCCCATCAGGAAGGAAGCTGGTGAGAATTCCAGTTGAGGAGGGTGCAGGAACCACATGGTTCGCCCTTCTCCTCCAGTTCCAGATTCCCCCGTCCCAGGGCCGAGCAATTACCTGGGATACTCAGTGAGTGGGGCCCACTCATTCCCATCTGGGAAGCAAAACAAGGGGATGGCTCCAAGCAGCCGCTCCTCCTCCTCCTGTTGTCCCCGAAGCAAGTTCTCTCGCTACAAGGAATGGGAAAAGAGACAGGTGGATGTGGAGGTAGGAGCAGGTGGAGAGGGCTTGGGGGCTGGCGGGCTACTTTGGAAGCTCTAAAGCAGTCTGAGAATAAGCTTTTCCACTGGTGTGGGACCCAAAGCATGCCTCTGTGCCCATCACTGCACAGAGACTGCATACTGGGTCTGGCTACATGAACCTGAGTTGGACTTCAGTATCCTAAGGATCTACATAGTCAGGAAGGGGGCCAGGACCATGCTGAATACAGAAAGGCCCAGAGACCTCCCGGCTTCCTGGGAGGACCACATCAGAGAGATACCGCATCTGAGAAGAGAAGCAGCCAGGTCAGTAACCTCACTGTCAGGGTTAATGAGAAAGATGCCCTAACCCCACCCCTTCACCCGCTGCAGGACCAGACAAGAAGGAGCCTGATGCTTGGGCTGTGGCCACCAGCTACATGCCTGCCCCACCCTTTCCCTCCCACCCACCCCAGGGAGGGGATTCCTGCAAGGACCTCTGGCAGAAGGTAAGCTTCTCTACAGAGAAGGGTGGCTGAGCATAGAATTTGGAAGAACTAGGAGGTCCACCAAACGGCAGAAGAACTAGCCTAGTTTCCCAGCTAGGGAGCCTAGGTCAGTTGTTACAGAGGCCAGACCTAGATTCTGCGGGTGATAAGAGAAAACAGGGCTGGGCCTGAAGGAAACAGGAACAGTGAGCTCAGGGCAGCTCCAGACGAGCTCCCGCAGGGTGGGGGGGCTGGGGGTGGGGAGAGGGCACCCCCCCCCCGCCGCCACCCATCGCCTCTCAAACACCGGAATCCCCTGTCCCCCATTGCCCCTTCCTTCACTCCTTACCTTGGGGAACTGGTAGGTGATTGTGGGCTCATAATCATCCCCCGAAGTCTTTTTTTTGAGAGAAACCACGAGGAGGTATTCAAAGAAGTGCTGCCCTCCGGCGAAGTTGGGTAGACAGTGCTCCTGGGCCCTTTCTGGTTCCTTTACAACTTCCCCCAGATTATCCTGGGGAGGTCCTGAAACCAAGACACCAGGGCCCATTGGTATCTCATTGATCCAGGCCCTGAGTGGAGGATGTGAGGCTCCAGCATCTTCGGCACCTCTAGGCCGTCATAGCGACACCGAGGTCCCTGGAGCCTGCCCAGCACCTCAGGTCGCGGCACGGGATCAGAGCCAACTGGGCAGTTTCCGTGCCTGCCTGGGAGATTTGGAACCACTGGGGGGTGCCTAGAGGAGGAAAGAAGTCACTGATTCAGAAGCCAAGGAAATATACTGGGGAGGTCACCTGGGAGGCCCGAGGCCCCAGGGTAGCAGAAACTCTGCCTAAGTGAAACAGTATGCCCCGAGTTGACTTGGACTTAAGAAACCGGAACAGGCCAAGGGCCACGTGGCTGTAACCACACCAAACCCCACAGAGGGCATGACCGGCTCTAAAAACCAACAGGGGAAACCTCCTGACCCAGTCACATGGGGAACCAGGGGGAGGATGAGATATAAAAGAAAGAAGAAAAAGAAGTATTTCAAGGAAGAAACAGCCCCATCGAAGAGGGCCACCCGGGAAAAAAGAAGTAGCTAATCCAGTCCAGACCTGCTCCGTGTCGAGGCAGCCAATTGCGGAAGTGCCTGAGTATCCCGCCTACCACTTGTCTTTCCATCTTCTTGGGCCTGTAAGGCATGGAGTGCTTGCTTCCCTTTCCTCTAACAGACTGGCTACAGAAAGCCTGAGAAAGCGGCTGCCGTTTCAGTCTCCAGCCACAACTCTATGAAGCCA
The DNA here is from genome assembly GCF_002837175.3 of Physeter macrocephalus. Classification (NCBI taxonomy): domain Eukaryota; kingdom Metazoa; phylum Chordata; class Mammalia; order Artiodactyla; family Physeteridae; genus Physeter; species Physeter macrocephalus. The sequence continues at coordinate 86,211,313 of NC_041217.1, read as the reverse complement.
AGCCCTGTGCTGTCTTCCAAACAGGGGACAGCAGTTTCCATCCTATGCACCCAATGGTTGAGCAAGAAGGCTGTGTGAAAGAACCCAGGAAGGCAGCAGAACGCCCGCACTGACAGAGGCAGCATCCTGGCACTGCAGCTCAGACCTCAGCTCCTCCCAAAAGCCCCAGGGTGTGGTGAGAGAAAAGGTCATAGGCAAACACCTCCAGAGCCCAGCTGCTTCTGGGCTAAGGGCTTTTAATTCTGGGCTGAAGGTTGTGCAATGCGTTTATTTACAACCCCTTGACAGTGAAGAATGCCTTGCCAGCCCCAGGACAGGGATCTTATATCTCCATAACTCATTCCTGACCTTTCACTTCCTAACTCGGTCAGTGGCAGCAGATAACCTCTGCACGGCCCCCTGCTGCACTCTGGGACTTCCAGGACTTCAAGGCGGCAAGCAAGAGCACGGGACCAAAAACTCCTCACAGCAAGGTTGCCCCTGCCTCCCCTGATTAAAATCAATAGACTTGACCTCATTCATTATCTAAGTGGAGAAATTGTTCTAGCAAGAAGAATTCCTGGATATCAACATGAACCTAAAAGCCTCCTCTCCTGGTGGTGAAATAAAGAGCAAAGTCCTTCTCTGGGTTGGAGAGTTCCTGATATCTCAGCACGGTCTACAATGGTGCATCTTTCATCCCCTGCAATATGTCCTAAGGCAAACGTCTCACTGGGACCTTTTCCAGGGCTCCAGCAAAGAATCCCTCCTCTCAGATAGGAAGCACTGACTTAGGACAGTCTCCCTGGCCTACAGTAGGGGACTGGTTGCATCAGCAGCCTGAGGGGCCCTCAATGGAGTGGAAAGCATCTGGGTGATCTCCACCCCACCCCCACTCCTGCTCAGTCTTTTTTCCTGGTTTGTCCAGGTCAACAGTTCTGCACAAGCTAAGAGCAGAGCAGCTGGGCCCTGGGGCTCCAGTGGTGCTGTGTCTGGAGGCTGGGGAAGAGAGACAGAATAGCAGTAAATCACCTGGGATTCTCACATAAACCCTTGAGTGTGTAAACGCACGTGGTAAGAGAGAAGGACTTTTGCCTTCTAGAGGAGGATTGTGCAGCCAGTCTGTGCAGGTTGCCTCCTAGAGGAGGTAGGAGGCAAAAGGGTTTGGTGCCAGTGTCTGCCACTCCTGCAAAGAATTAATAGACCTCTGGAAGAAAGTGTGGTGCTGAAATAGGGGTCACAGCTGCTTGCTCTTAATAGCTCCAGACCTGGCTTCTGTGGACTAGTAAAAGCCAGTACTCAGTGGCCCAGCCATGACTCCTGGGGAGATCAAGGATCACAGTAAATAAGAATGTTTCAATCACTGTAGGGACTTCCCTGGTGGCGCAGTGGTCAAGAATCCTCTTGCCAATGCAGGGGACATGGGTTCGAGCCCTGGTCCGGGAAGATCCCACATGCCACGGAGCAACTAAGCCCGTGCACCACAACTACTGAAGCCCGTGTGCCTAGAGCCCATGCTCTGCAACAAGAGAAGCCACCGCAATGAGAAGCCTGCGCTCTGCTATGAAGAGTAGCCCCCGCTCGCTTGCCTGCAACTAGAGAAAGCCTGCGTGCAGCAACAAAGACTCAACACAGCCAAAAAAAAAAAAGGAACGTTACATGCACTGCAATGGTGAGAACACTGACCTGGAACACTCGGATCTGTCACCACACCTTATCTGCAACCTGCACAGACTGGCTGCACAATCCTCGCCACCAATCTGAGAAACAAGCATCTCCTGATACAGATGGGGAAACTGAGGCACAGAGTAATTCAGGGACTATTTGGGGAATACAACAGAATCTGTTGGGGGTGGGAATGATGAGAGTTTCATGTTCATGCTCCTGCCTTCTGGATGCAGTACACACCAAACATCCCACAAATGTGAATGCCTCCTGTTTGCAAAAAGCCTTGAGAAGCAAAATCTTTTCCCTGGGCATTCCAGAACCTCAGGAAATGATTTCTTTCCCTAAATCCTTTGGGTTGCATTTTCAGCCCATTTCTTCCTGCTTTATCAGAAGAGCCAAGAGAACAGCAAAACTCACAATCGCAAACGAAAGAAGTTATTGAACTTTGGGACTGAGGACCAAGAAATCCAGAAAAAAGTCTTCCCCCTTTCAAACGGGGTTATCAACGGAAGACGAAACCTCCATCAAACACACGTTTAATATGGGTCTTCTCATTTAATCCCCAGTGCCCTAGAAAGGAATTATTATCCTGAATTTTCAGTTTAGGAGGGAGACGCCCTTTCTAGGGAAGTCAGGAGTCTGGTTACACTTGTCCCTCCACCAGGAAGCACCTCCCACAGCCCTCTTACAAAAGTCCCAGAACCAGCTGGAATATAGGTGAAGGGACTTTCTGGAACCTTGATCTGGAAAGCTGGCCCTTCCTCTTCTAGCTCAGCTGCTCTCGACCCAGGACCACCACTACTGCCAACCCTCCCATCAGGATGATTTACACCCATGTGTGTGTATACACACACACACACACACACACACACACACACACACACACACACACACACACACATCCTCCTACCCCACAGTTACCTTGGGGCCAAAAGGGCAAAAGAGGGAGGGGGAACTCCCGGGAAAGGTGGAGGATAGTATGGAAGATGAGGAAGGCACACTCTCCTACCCGGTAGGTGCCAGACCTCAGGACAGGTAATACTGGCTGCACATCTTACAGTCCCTCACTGTCATCAGGCACAGTCATCAGCCCTGTTTTGGGAACAACTGGAATGTTTCCTCTGGGCTGCAGGGAGCAGATCCCTTCCATTCACACAGGCTTCTGAGGGTCAAGGGAGACCAGGAAAGACCAAGCCAGTGCTCTCCAGAGAAAAGAGGCCACCAGCCCCACCCTGTATCTGCTCCTGCCACAGCACGCCCAGGTATCTGTCCCTACCCATGGTCTCAGACCTCTCCGCCTCAGTACGGGTGGAATGACCAGATAGATACTGGAAACCTGTGTTCACGGAGAACAGTGAGGGCTAGGGGTGGGGGACAGGGGTAATGACAGAAGGAGCACTGATTCCCCCCCCCAGGTCTCCCCAGCTCTGGGGCTTGGAGTAAGAGGGGGTCTCACTCAGTCTTTTGACCGCCAATGTTAGAAGGGGTGGACTGTCGTGGTATGACCCCTGCTTACTTTGCAATTGGTTCCCTTCTTCTCAGAAGGTGGGACCTCTGGACAAAGTATCTAAGGGTTGTGGCTGCTCAGCCATCGGACTGGTCAGTGGTAAGCAGCAATAAATATTTGTTGAATGAATGAAAAAAGAATGAATGAAAAAAGAATGAATGAATTCCTAATTCCCTTCCTTCCAAAGCCCAGCGCCCCTGCTGAGAAGAAAGGAAACGAATATTGACTTCCAATTTAATCCCTACAACCCTGTACGGGAGGAATCATTCTTCCTTCTGTAATGGGGGACCAAGGGATAAGGGAGGTTTGCCTTGTCGGGTTCGCACACTCTAAGGAAGCCGCTGAGCAGGCTGTATCCCAGCTCTGCTCGAGGCCACACTCTCCAGGGCTCCTCGCCGCCCCTCGCCGCCCCTGGGGGGAGGGAGGGGGGGGTGACGTCGCAGGGGAAGGACAGTGCTGTGGCCGGCGGCTGTGTGCGGGGCAAAGTCGCGAGCTCCCACGCATGGAGTCCGGGGGCGGGGAGGCGGGGCAGCGCGGGGAGGCGGGGCGGCCGGGGGCTGAGCCTGTGTCTGCCGGGCGGGCGCCGCGGCCCGGGAGCTGCAGGCACCCTGCGGTTGCCCCACAAACTTCCTGGCTGGTAGGACACGTGGCCCCGGGGCCCCACAACGGTTTCCTTTGGCTGGCGACCTCCCCTTTGCCCCTGCTGGCGTGGCTTCTCCTCTGACCTCAGACCCCTTCCCCACCAGCCCGTTTCCACCTCTACCAGCTCCCTTTCTCTCCAGCTCACCTGACCCCTGCCCAGCACCCCCGGAATGCCCCTCAGACTGCTCCCCGATCGATCGCAACCCTCCTCACCGCCCTGCCTTGGCCCCTCGTCCCCGTCACCTCCTGTCCTGGCCCGCTGTCGCCCCGCTGTGCCCGCGCCCTCGCCCTGCGCGCCCCGGCCCGGCACTAACCGCCACGGCCGCGCTTCAGTCTCAGGCTGGCTCGGAGGCGGCGGCCGAGCCCATCCATGGCCCCTGGAGTACCCGGCGCCCGCTCCCAGGTCCGCGCCGGCCCCGCCCCCCAGTGCGCGACCTCGGCTGGCAGACACTTTCACTTTTCCGCGGGGGAGAGGCAGAGGGGGACGAGCCGGGACGCGGCGGCACACCTTCCGGACTCCGGCCCAACCCCCGGCGCACCTGGGCGGGCCCGCTCTTCCCTGGGCGCCGGGCAGGGCTGCGTGGGGTGACAGAGCGCGCTCGACGCGCGTCCGGGAGGGGCGGTGCCACCTGGCTCCCACCCTCTGTGGGGCGCCCCGGGAAGCTTGACTTTCCGAGCCCCGCGGTCCGCAAATACTCGGGGTTGCCACGAAGTCACCCTCTGCCTCCGCGGCAAGCGCGGGGAGTGCCCGCCCGGTGGGCATCCCTATACCTTCCAGGTGGCTCGGGGACTTATCCCAGAAGGAGACAGAGTTTTCAGAGTCGGCAAACCTTTCCAACCTCTCCACTTCGCCCCCTGCAACTGCGTTAGCCTCTGGACATTTCCAGATCTCTTGCTATATTTGTCCTTCTCCTCCGTGGGGCCCGTGTCCCTGCGTTGCTCTTTTCCCTATTCCACTCCCCCAGCGAAAGGACCTGGGCCCTGTGGGCTCTTTAGGAGGGACTGGAGATGCAGCTTAGGGCCTTGACCCTGCCTTCCATCCAGCCTGCTCTTGGGCAGTTCAGCAAAATGAGAGTAATCCCTGCCCTGCCACCCTGCAGAGACGTGAAAGTCAAGGAATAGAAAGCTCTTTGTAAACTCTTATGTGATACAAATTTAAGGGATGACGATAATAATGATGATAATAGTGATGATGACAGTTGCAGCTAGCCACACTCCCCTTCTTCTAATCCCAAATCCCGTTAGAGCCATTCAGCTTTTCCCCTGCCCTTCTCACCTTCATTACCTTCCTTATACTCCCAAATTTCAAGCTTCCTTTGTCAGAAATGAAAATTTGCATCTGATAAGCCCCTCTTGCTCCTGGGGGATCTGCCCTGGCTCCCCTCTGCCTCCCAGGACCTGTAGGGTGGGAAGGATAGAGGAAGTGCAGAGTCCGTCTGAAATTTCTCCATTCACAGAGGTTTTAGCCTCTGTTTCAGGTATGGGTGGCAGAGAGAAGAAGACACTGTGGCAGAAATATGTCTAGGATCTATAGAAATGACCCCCAGACCTACAGCCACCTTCCTCTCCCATGCATGGCCTCCAGGTGACTCTTCTGTCATAGACTATGGGTGAGCAAGAGTGAGGAATCCAGCCCTGGTATTAAACTGTCTAGTCTTAGCCCAGAGGTTCTAAAAGTTGCCTCTACTCTGGGCCTATGCAATTTTGTACTTAATTACACAGTCTGTTTCTGTTCCCTATTCTCTGTGAATTTCCACACACGAGGACACATCTGTTTCTCAAGTACCTTCTCTTGGCTCTGCATTCATGTCTTCTGCATCTCCGTGTAAGTATAGTAGTTGTTCATGATAAACTTGTCCCACTGGTTGAAGATAATTGTGCCTTAATTTTCCCAACCTATTTTATGGTGGCCTTAACCAAACTACTTCCTTCCTGTAAAAACATATGAAGAAATATGTGTATAGGTACAGCAAAAAGATATGTACAAGACTGTTCATGTCGAATCTTATTTGAAATAGCCTCAAACTGTAAATAACCTCAAACGTCCATAAACAGTGATATGGATGCGTTGCAGCATATTCTTACAATGCAGTACTATACAGCAGTAGGAATGAATAAACCGTGACTGCATGCAATAGCATGGCTACACCATACAAATATAATGTTGAGCAAGACAGTCAGACACAAAAGAGGACATAATGTAAGTTTCCAGTTATGTAAAGTTAAAAACAAGCAAAAGTAATATATGGAATGAGAAGTCAGGATGATGCTATGTTAGGGAGGAGGGAGGAAGTAATGATTGGGAGAATACCATAGGGCTTCTGGGGTGCTAGTAGTGTCCTATTTCTTTCTTTTTTTTTTTTCTTTAAAAAACATCAAGCCATTTACTTTCATTTATCTGTCACCTTTATTAAAGGATTTCATGATGATGTATGTCTCTTAAAGTTTAGGTGTGAATCAAAATGAGCCTTTGTGTTTAAAAGTATATACAATACATCTTTTAGATGGCTTATTGTCCACCTTTGATTATGAACTATTACAATGAAAATGAAAAATTGGGCAACATTGGTACAAGCTGTGGCTTTCGCATGCCTCACCTTGCTCCTTTTTATCCCTGTCTTCTCTTCGTTTATTTGATGTTTTCTGCCTCACCACGACCATTTCAGTTGGTGATACTGTGATAGTGAAGTTATTTGCCAGTTGGAAATATAAACCTTGCTCCCATCACGATTTGTTTCACTGCCGAAGGGCTTAATAATTTTTCTCCACCCAACTTTTTCTGTCTGTGGCAACCAAGGTAGTGTTATGAGAAATTCTCTCATGAATAAAGCTTAACTTCTGAATCTGGGGGCAGGGAGTAGAGTCCTGTTCAGTCAAGTTACTGATTTCTCTAGTTTATATCTTTTGGTAACTAAAGCCCTCAGAACAAAATGGTAGCCAACAGGCATTTCCCAGAGAAGAGGAATTCAAAAAGAAGTTCTCCACGATGTAGTAAGGACTCTTAGGAATTCATAGGACTTTTATAATCAGTATTTTCTCTCCTCTCTCACCATGACCCTTGTATATATGGACAATATTGGGCCATCAATGTCCTATTTCTTAACCTGGTTGGCAGATACATAGGTATGGTCATTCTTTGCACTGTATGCTTACATGTACTTCTTTCTATGTATGTGAAACTAAATAGTTTTTTTTCTTTAAAGTATCCATCAGGACATTAGGATGACATAAATGGAGGCATAAGCTAGTTGAGAATGAAGTGAGAAATTATTGGGATGTAAGGAAGTGGAGTTAGCAAGTATAAATCTACATTTTTGAGAAGTGTGGATAACAATAGGAAAAATTGGTCCATAGTTAGAGGGAGATTTGGGTTTAAAGTGGTGGATTAAGATGGGAAAGATGAGAGCATATTTATGGGTGTAGGGGCAGGAGCCAGGGGGAGGAGATGAAGAGTACAAGAGAGTGGCAGGTGGAACAAGATCTGAGAAGGGGGAGAAGGTAGACGTTGGAGGCTTTGGCAGAAGACTGGCTTTTAATGGGAAAAAGAGCTTTATTTGTGGGAAATGGGTATAGATGTTGATTAGTTTGTAGATGAGGAAGTGGGAAGTTAAAGGATAAAATAAGAGGCCTCAGTTTCTACTAGAAGAAAAGTTTTTTTCCTCCTTTTCTTCTTGTAGTTGTGTTACCGAGTCCAAGCTTGCTCTGCTCACCGCACGACAGATCAATAAATCGGAGACGAGGTGTTGAGGCAGGGAACACGACTTTACTCGCGAAGCCGGCAGAGGGAGAAGATGGCAGACTAATGTCTCAAAGTAACTGTCTTATCTGGCTTTGGAGGCCAGTTTCTTTTATAGCACAGAGATGGGGAGGAGATGAGGAAGTAAAGTAAAAAGGCCATAGTTTTGCAAATGTCCCCTGGAACGGCCAGCCTCGGGAAGGGGACGTGTTCATTTCTTCTTTCTTGCAGCCATCCATCCACAGGTGGACAGGGTCAGGATGTTTCCCTGAACAAAGGCACTCTGGTTTAACATTCAGGCAGAGGGGCAGGGTTCCCCGAGGCAGGCCATTGTGTATAGACAGTATCTTTTTAGTGAACAAAAGCAACGGGAAGCAAAGGTTAAAGTAAAAGAAACAGATTCAACATGGAGTCAGATTTGGCTCTTCCCTGTTACAGTTGCTTCCTCCCTCTCTATCCCTCTGCCTGTTCTCCCAGAATCTGACTGTGGAGTGGAAGAAAATGAGCCAGCCTTCTTTTCTTGAAGGTCTTGAAAGGAAGCCCACAGGTAAGTTTTATTCAGGGAGGCAGCATGGCACAACAGAATGACCTTGGGTGCATGGACTTAGCCCCAGGATGATGCTTACTTGCCCAGCAGCCTTGGGTTAGGCATTTCCCATACCTTACTCTCCTAAAATAAATAAATCACTTTCAGGGTACTTGTGAAAACTAGAAAGAGTAGATTTGTAATCCAAATGTCCAAACTTCACATATCTCTTTAATGCCCAAAACACTGTAGTCTCAAATCATCTCTTTTAATTGCAGAAGTACTGTCTATTACCAGGTTTCTCTTTCTGGGGATTTCCAGGCAACCTTTAAGAAGTGTTTACACGTTCCACAAACCAATTCTGGTAGTTGCTTGTCATCAGAGTCCATAGTAGGGATCCAAACTATTACTTCCTCCTTCCTCAGTTATGCATTTGTCTCCCCTGTGCCATTTTGCCCAACTTGGACATTGGCCCTATCTCCAATTCAGGATGGTGATAGCTGAGGTCAGGAAATAAGATTTGTTAGGATTTTGCTGACGGCTTTGATAAGAAAGGATATTACAAAACAGAGAACTTAAAAACGAAGTATCACTGCTCTTGGGGTCCACAGAGGGGTCCTGTCCTGGCACTTCTCTACCTGCCCCTAGGGCTGCCCCCATGTTGCAGGGACCAGCAGACCTGACCTCAGTGGAAATGCCCTTGAGTCTAGCCTTGTCTCTGTGTTCACATATTCCAGAATGATCTACAGTGGCAAGGTTTATTACATTCGGAGGGAGCCCTGCCCCTGAATGTGATCCTGTCCTTTGGCACAAAGCATCAGAACAACAACAAACCCAACAAAACACCTCCAAAGAATGGGTCCTTCAGTACAGAATAACACTGTCCATAGTCCTGTACAGTTCTTCTTCACAGCTTGAGGTGCACAGAAGCTCAACTATCTGTCCTTCAAGCCACCTTGGAGTCTAATCTCCTGTGAGAAACAACTTGAACAGTGACCCACGCCTCTGCTAGGAATAATCAACAATAGCAAGGATTAGCAAAGGACCTCTGAGTACTGGAAACAAAGACTACCATTTTTTAAAAAATATTTATTTCTTTATTTGGCTGTGCCAGGTCTTAGTTGTGGCATGCACCTCCTTTAGTTGCGGCCTGCATGCGGGATCTAGTTCCCTGAACCAGGGATTGAACCAGGCCCCCTGCATTGGGACCACGCAGTCTTAACCACTGGACCACCAGGGAAGTCCCACAAAGACTACCTTTTACATTCCCACAAAGAGATCCTGGAGCCAAAGTTCTCAAACCTCTCTCCTGGACAAGGGTCTCTGCTCTATATTTGGACAATTTTGACCAAACCTTGACCCCCCTCCTCCCCATTTAAATTATATCCTCCTGTTACAACCTCAGATCACACTCTTTCCTTTGTTTTCTTAAAAACACTTAACGATTTATAGTTAAACATGGATTTCTGAAATTAGTTGTTCAGCTATTCTCTCCCTCTCTAGAGTCACCCCAGGAGGCATGGGTCATGTCTCTTTTGCTCATCCCTGTGTCCCCAGTGCCTAGCACAGTGCTAGGCACACATTCGATAATCAGTAAACATTTCTCCATTGAATAAATGAGTGAATGACTAGGGGAGTAGTCTACCCTTAGTGTCTACCTCTAAGGAGACAGAAAATTACTTGAAACATTTTTGGTCTTCCAAGTTCTATCAGGGCTAACACTTAGATTGCTTAACACTCATTCTGACTCTTTCTTTGCTGGATGAGTCTTTGATCAGAGGTGTATCAGATCAGTGGGATCTGATCATGGCGGTCCCAGTCTCCTTTCTTGAGAATGATTTGTAGTGGGCAGGTGACTCAGCTCTGGCCCAGTAAAAGGTAAGGAGGTGTCTGTCCTAGTCAAGGGGAAATCTGCCAGGGACTTCTGGTATAGGTTTCTCTAGAAGGGATGGTATTTTTCTGCCTCTGGACATCACTGAGTTTGGATATGATGATAGGAACTGCTGAGATGAAGCCAGCACATGCAGCAGAACAGGGCAGACCAGCTCTCAGAGTAAGGGGACCAGAGCCAGGTACAGCTGGGCTGGCAGGAGCCTGGAGCTGTCTCAGCTCTGCGCTTCTTGTTACCCAAGGTATCAACTCTTCCTACGGATTAAGGTGGTGAGCTTTCTAAGTACATTTTACATGGCGTCCGACACAATACACACACAGGTAATATACAAAAAACACAAGCTTCACAAAACAATACCACTCCTACTATATGCAATGTATTTCTGCTTTTTTTCTTCCGTTCTATTATTGCATTAAAATATGCTTTTTTAAGTCACCCTAAAATGATTTCATCACCCCAAATGTGTGTAACCTGCAGTTCAAAACACTTTGGAGTTTTCTGGTACTTTTAACTGCAGACTCTGGGGCCAGACTACCTGGGTTGGTATCCCAGCTCTGCCAATTACTAGCTTTGCTACATTGGACAAGTTTCTTAACCTCTCTGTGATTCGATTTTCTCATATTTGATGGGGATAAGACTGACCTACCTCATAGGGTTGCTTTAAGGATGCATAAATGAGTTAATGCACCCGAAGCACATGGTAAGGGAACGTATTGGGAGGTCTGAAGAGAAGACTGACATGATTTCACAAAGATGAATAAGCCACGGTCCCAGTCCTCACGGAGTTTACATTCTTGTGGGAAAGATATAATGTAGAGGTGCTGAGATTAAGAGAAATACAGAACAGTCCAGAAACATGAAGGAGAAGCATGCATTCTAGTTGTGGAATCAAATCTAATCTCCAGGAGGTAGGACTGGGAGATAAAATGAGTTGTGAAAATTCTACTTACTTAAAAAAAAATAGACTAATTTTTAGAGCAATTTTAGGTTTATAGAAGAATAGAATGGAAAGTATAGACAATTCCTACATATATCCTTCACTCCCACCCTCACACACAGTTTCCCTATTATCAATATGTAGTACATTTGTTACAGTTGGTGAGCCAATATCGATACACTATTATTAACTAAATTCCATAGTTTATGTTAGGGTTCACTCTTGGTCTTGTAAATTCTGTGGGTTTTGACAAATGTATAATGACATGTCTCCACCATTACAGTATCATATGGAGTAGTTTCACTGCCCTAAAATCCCCTGTGTTCCCACCTATTCATGCCTCCTTCCCTCCCTGGAATCCCTGGCAACCACTGGTCCTTTTACTGTCTCCATAGTTTTGCCTTTTTCCAGAATGTCATAGAATTGGAATCATACAGCAAGTAGCATTTTCAGATTGGCTTCTTTCACTTAACAATATCTACTTAAATTTTAAAAACCTCTCTGAATACAGAATACATTCAGAAGAAAAAGAACAAAGAGTAAGAATTTGAAAGTATCTTTCATCACTATTCAGGGCTCTGAGCAACCAATAGGCATAACCAATGTCCTTGACAAGCATCTGCTTAATAAATATTTGTTGAATAAATATGAATAAATTCCCAGTGCTATGACTGCAACATTAGTACATGGTTAGTACATATCTGCTGAGGGGAACTACAGTCCTAACACCTTGATTTTTAACTTAGGAGCTTCCCGGTTCTCCTTGGCCATTCACTTAATAGGAACAGACAGTTCTCATAGTTTGAGCTCTTTATATGTTCCAGGAGCAATGCTAAGCATTTTACAAATATTATTTCAAATCAGCATTACTAATAATCCTTTGAGCTAGGTGTTACTATTTCTGCTTTATAGATGAAGAAACAAGTTCAGAGATGCAAGGTCACACAGCAAGGTAAAGTGAACCTTTCATTCACACTCAGATGGGAACATTATCTCCAGGTTCTTGAGTCCACCAGCAGTTGCTGCGGAGTCTTCTATGGAGCTGACAAGTGGTCTGGCCCTCAAAGCCTTCCCTGATGTCCTCAGACAGATATCCTGTGTGATTACAGTCAGGTCAGTCTGCTCAGTGCTCCTAAAATTGCCCTACCTTCCACACTGAGGAATTCCCCAAAGTCTACGTGGGTTTCATTGTTGTTGTTGCTTTTTCTTGTTTGGGACAGAGGCTCATCATTATCGGTGTCACAGCTACTAAAAGTCCTCAGAGATGTGAATGATCCCCTGGAGATAAGGCAGACATTTCTACTGAAATGCTAGGAAAATAAGCCCACCATTCACCATTGTATGGGGAAAGAAGGGGCCCTGAAGATCATGTACAGCTTTGTAATTCATCGAGGAGCCTTAGACATTTCTGCATTTAGAAATTTTAAATGACTGAGTTCTCCAACGCTTCAAACTTCTGGCAGGGAAGACATATTAATCCAACAAGCAAATCTTCTAAACATGTAAATGAGTCTTGCAAATCGAACATATCGACCTGCTAAATGTGGCAAGCAGACAGAAGATAACCAGAGCAACACCATGAAGATAAGTCACTTTACCTGAATGAACACAATTTACCAAAAGTACTGATCCCACTGTCATCTATTTATTGTCTCCTTGTTTATCTGTACATTTTCCCAGAACTACATTTTTTTCTCAGCCAACCAAGAGAAACTTAAAAACCCTCAGTTCCATGACTACAGTAACTGACATTTCAGAATCAAAGTTTGGTCTGAGACTCTGGATAACTAAACAAGGCTTACACAGTAATTCTAAGATCATTCTAGATGAGCCATAAATAAGCTGAACTCTTCTTAAGTCTTTTCAATCCTATACATTTTCTTACAATATAGTGCATCTTCTATCACCTTTTTGATATTTTGAACAGTAACTTTTTTTTTTTTTTTTTTTGCGGTACATGGGCCTCTCACTGTTGTGGCCTGTCCCATTGCGGAGCACAGGCTCCAGACGCGCAGGCTCAGCGGCCATGGCTCACGGGCCCAGCCGCTCCGCTGCATGTGGGATCTTCCCGAACCGGGGCACGAACCCGTGTCCCCTGCATCGGCAGGCGGGCTCTCAACCACTGCGCCACCAGGGAAGCCCTTGAACAGTAACCTTTTATAACACTTTTACTGAGATATCTTCCACGTGAATTTTTTTTTTTTTTTTTTTTTTTTTTGGTGGTATGCGGGCCTCTCACTGCCGTGGCCCCTCCCGTTGGGGAGCACAGGCTCCAGACGCGCAGGCCCAACAGCCACGGCCCATGGGCCCAGCCGCTCCGCGGCATGTGGGATCTTCCCGGACCTGGGCACGAACCCGTGTTCCCTGCATCAGCAGGCGGATCCTCAACCACTGCGCCACCAGGGAAGCCCCCATGTGAATTTTGATTGACTAATTTGAACTTCTCTTCTCTTTGTCTAGTTTTCAATGAAATGCCTTTATTGCCTGCAGTGAAATCTCTTTGTTCCATACCCTCTTTGTTTCTCTACGTCTCATTTGTCTCATTAACCATATTCTGGGCATTTATTGACAGAAAGAACCTAGACTTGTGAAATGTCCAGTTAGAAGGAACAGGATCAGAGGCATTCCTATGCCCCAGGCTGGCCCTGTCAAGGGCTGCTACCTCTGCAGGCACAGTCTCAGCAATAGGAAAATCCCCGCCTTGAGAACTTAGAGTCTGCCAGGCCATGGCCTCCCGGGCCGTGTGCGTGCGTGCGTGCGTGTGTGCATGTGTGTGTGTGTGTGTGTGTGTGTGTGTGTGTGTGTAGCCTTGTCATCATACAGCTAATTAGTGGCTGTCTAAGGACAGGCTCTGTCCAAGCCCTTATCTTCAGCCCAATGAAGGGATCTGATGGATAACTGTCTTCATTTTTTTCCCCCTTTTTCCCTTAATGAGCAGATGCCACAGAAAGCAGTGAGCACTCAGCACAGCCCTAGAACACAGAGATCAGCAAATACTTGTTCATTGACTGATTAATGACACTGACCCCCAGCTGTCCACATTCACCATAACAACAGAGCCTAAGAATATATGAGCCCCACACCCCCATGGGTCTCTTCCTCTCCCCTTATGCCTGCCCAGTTCAGAAAGGAGCTGTGCTGAACAACCTTGACCATGGCCATCCTGTAGTGGAAGCTAAGGAAATGATGAAAGGCTTTGAAAGACAAGTATGTGAAGAAAGGGGGAAGGTCACAGTGGGCAGGGACCTGGAGGGAAGAGAGAAAGGTGGCTGGGTAGAGAGGCCGGGGGCAGGGCTGTCATCCCCCTCACAACCAAGCCTGCCCACTTGGATCTCAGAGACTGCTCTCCTTTCCTTCCTTTTGGCTCCTGCAGAAAATATTAATTTTGTCTTATGTCTCGGTCATATTTAACTAGATGGATGCATATAGGTGTATGTATGTACACATACATATACTCACATAGGTGCCCACATGTCTATTTAGCTATACATACCAAATTGACACCTGTCCCCAAACTGGACTCTGCTGAATACAGCCACTCAAACTCAGTGCCCTCAGGGAGCTTGCACTCTTGGGATGACACATCGACTCAAGGATAAGGGCCAGCCTCCCCTTGGGTGGATGCCTATATCAGACTTTTCTAAGAGCTGAAAAAAAACTACAGCCTACTTCATCATTTCTCCAGTTCTCTCCTCACTTTACATCTCACTCTAACATTTCTTCATGCAGCTGTCATTTCCTGAGTGTCTCCTGTGTCCCAGGCACGCTTCTGGGTGCTGTGGACTGAACCACACAAACTTGAACCTGGCTCCAAGGAGGTACCCCCTCAGCGCTCAGAGGAGTTTCCACAACCAATGCAAATTGCTGGCTTCTTGTGAGGACCAAGGGAGATTTTAGTTATGAAAATGCTTCGAGTAATTGGAATACCCGAGCTAATATTTTTGCCATATACTTCAGTGGTATGTATAACAGAGCTCATTCTTGCAGCTGAGAGGAAGCAGAACATAACAGTACTCAGCACCTTCATGGACCACATGAAGGGTCTGAGGTCTGAGCAGCAGTCAGGTTGTGAGTACCTGAGAACCCAGGAGCATCCGGGTCCCATAGTGAATGGGGCTGTGCACTTAAAACGCACTTTGTTTTATTTTTGCTTTCTTGTTTTTCCTTTTTGTAATATACAAAGGAAACTAAATGCAAATTGGTACTTATTCTATAGGGGCCCAGATACCAGTCCCCTGCTTATGAGGAAATGGAAAGTATCGGTTGCCCTAGCAACAGAGTCCTGGTGGCAAGAGACCTGGGGGCAGGAGGAGGGGCTATGGTTGTTTACCAGCTTGTTCTGGCGAAGGAGGTGGAACCCTCGCCCACAGCACTAACCAGAGGAAACTGTCTGTTCCCCAAGGTCATTATGGGCTTCCTGCCAGAGCACCTGAAATTTCAAGTCACGCATGAGGTGGGCCTTCACCTCAAAGTCTTTCCATAGATAGAGATGGAAGGGTGAGTTTGCGAATGACCAACCAACTGCCTCCCAGCTCAAACCTGAACTCCTTCGTGCTGAATGGGGGAAACTGCAGGTAGAAGGAACACCAGGCTTTTGAATTCTGCGTTTCAGTCCTGGCTCTGCCATTTGAAAGCTGTGTGGGGAGAGGGTATAAAGTGCATTGGCTATGAGGTTTACATAACTATCTCCCATCCATTTTAATTTTTCCCCTTTCCTTCCCAGTTCCCAGGACCCCTTTATCTCTCCTCTTGTGCAGCCAGTCAGAACTCAAAATTCTTCTTACTTTATTTTGCAAATCAATTTTGTTTTCTTTGTTTCATTTTTTGCTCTCTAAATCAGACCCTGAGACCTAATTTTCAGAATTGAGCGACTATGTAAGTGTTATGCCAACAACAACAATAAAATTCTTCTCCAGAAGGAATTCTGTCTCCAGCTTTAATATAACATAGATTTTTTTTTTTTTTCCTCATGGCTACTCTGGTGGTTCTTCACTCTACACTTCCCTACCTCCCTTGCTCCTCAAGATAACCTAAAATGAATGAGAGAGCCAAACTGGCGTGCCATCTCTACAGACTTTTCCCTGAAGATCATGTATGACTTTGTAATTTATTGAAGATCCTTAGATATTTCTACATTTAGAAATCTAAAATGACTGATTTCGGGCTTCCCTGGTGGCGCAGTGGTTAAGAATCCACCTGCCAATTCAGGGGACACGGGTTCGAGCCCTGGTCTGGGAAGATCCATATGCTGCGGAGCAGCTAAGCTTGGGCGCCACAAGTTCTGAGCCTGCGCTCTAGAGACCGTGAGCCACAACTACTGAGCCTATGTGCCACAATTACTGAAGCCCGCGTGCCTAGAGCCCGTGCTCAGCAACAAGAGAAGCCACCGCAATGAGAAGCCCATGCACCGCAACAAAGACCCAATGCAGCCAAAAATAAATAAATAAATAAATAAATAAATAAATAAATAAATAAAATAAAATGACTGATTTCTCCAGTGCTTCAAACTTCTGGCAGGAAAGACATATTAATCCAAGTCCCCAGGGGTGGAATACTCCTCACAGGCCATTTTCCAAACAATCTGAAACCAAATATGCCCACCCTTCTCCCCTCCATCTTCCTCCTGTGTCTTTCTTTCAATCAGCTTGTTAATGAAGTCTTCCAAAATCAGTCTGCCATCTTGCCAGCATCATAGCAGTACAGGTTTATTATATACATCTGCCAAACACTGGCGGGGGCTGGGTGGAAGGGGCGGTTTTGTAACAAAATTGCAAAAAGCAATCTATGATAGAAATTGTCCATCACCAAGTTAACATTCTTCCTGCAGCATGCCCCTTCTACTCTGCCAATAGAACCTCGATGTGTTTATCTACAAGTAGAAATCTTTTGACTTTAGGGAGAGAAGATCTCTTACTCTGGCCATAAGGAATGAATTGCAATTTTCCTGGACCACACATAGTAATCTCATTCTTCTAAGATTGGCTACATGACCCAATGAGATATGAGGGGAAGTTTGCTGGATGGGGTTTCCAAAAAAGTTTTTGCTTTCTTGGGTAAAAAGGGACAAACTCAACTGGCAGGGTCGCTTTTGTCCCTTTGCCATTGCTTCTTTCCTGGAATACTGACATCGTGCCTGGAAGTACAGCAGACATCTTGGGACCATGAGGCACAGGAAAAAGGACAAAGATACAATCTTTTATGTATGGTTTAAGAGAAAGATAGCAAGACCCTGGGATACTAATGGTAACCTTGAGTAGCTGACCATCCCTGCTCTAATCAGTTATGTGAAACAAGCCTCCATTTGTTTATGTCCTTAGGTTTTCTGTCATATGTATCTAAATGCAGTCCTGACTGATATATAGTTCTTGCTCTCAAGAAACATTTAATGGCTCTTGAGAACCATTAATGTATATGCATCTTGACATCAATCTTGATTCCAAATTCAGTGTATGGAAAAAATCCCATCTGCTCTACTATCAAAATATATCCCAGATTTCAACCACTTCCCGTTGCCCCTGCTGCTACCTGGTTTAAGCCACCCTCCTCTTTCAGAATAATGTAGTATTCTCTTGACAGACCACCTGTATCTGTTCTTTTGCATCTTCAGTCTATTCTCAACACAGCAGCCAAAATGATTCCATAAAATGTAAGTCAAACGGTATCACTCCTCTCATCAAAACCCTCCAATGGTGTCCATGTTACTCAGCTTAGAAGCCAAACTCCTTAGAATGACCTACAGGGCACCTGCATGATTTCGCTCCTGGTTTTAGATAGTTTCTGTTATGCCACCTTCAAGTTCACTGTTATTTTCTTCTTCAGGATCTAATCTACTTTTATGTCCATCCAGTGAATTTATCATCTTGAATATTGTATTTTTCAGCTCTTGAGGTTCCATTTTTTTACGGTTTCTATCTCTCTCTTCATTACATCGACTGAAATAAAAACACACAGTATGAGAGATGTGAGTTTCAGTCTTATTTGGGGACTTACTGAGGACTATAACCCTGGAGACAGTGTCTCAGATGGCTCTGAGGAACTGCTCGGAAGAGGTAGCGGGGAGGCCAGCATATATGTGATTTTGGAGAAGGGGTACATGCAATCAAGCACACATCTTGGTAGAAGGTTGCTACTAGTCAAGAGGAACAGCTATGACTGGTGCTTTTCTAAGTATGGAAAGATGCAAGAATCCAGGTTCATAAAATTTTCTCCTGAAGATATCTGACTCTCTGAAGGCCTGTTCTGCCCGTTTTCCCAGAGCACAGTGTGCCTTGTTCCTGATCTCTGCCCTAAACTCCTTTCAGGGTGTGTTGAAGGTCAGTGACTTCAGTGACTAATGACTCAATCATCGTAGAGCCAGATGGTGAGTAAAATTCTTTAGTTGTCAATTATATTTATGTTTCCCTTTAAGTCCTTGAATATACTTATTATAGCTGCTTTAAGGCCTTTGTATGTCAATCTCTATTTTCTAGGTCTGTTTTTTTTTTACACATTTTAATCCTGGTTATTAGTCATCCTTCCTGTGTTTTGGCATAGCTAGTAATTTTTTATTGGATGCTGAACACTGTAACTGTTATGTCGTTGAATGTGTAGATTTTGTTGGCAGGCAGTCAATTTACTGGCAGATTGGCTTGAGTATTTTACAACTTGTGTTCAGGCTTTGTTAGGGATGGTCTCAAGTGGTTGTTTACTTTCAGCTCTCTAGTGGTGTTTTTTTCCTTGGTGATGGATCTTCATCCATTCTTCTGGAGTTTCACCCTTTGTACGTACAGCTTGGCATTCAGCAAAGATTCAGGGGAACCACACAGATTTCTGAAGCTCTTTTTCTGTATTGCTCCCTTGTCTCTGGGACGCTATGGCACAATTTCCATACATCCCAGCCTCTTCCAACTCCAATCTTTGTCCTCTCAGCTCAGTGAGACCACCATGCTCTTCATAGGCCCCCCTTCCTTGTGCTGCAATCTGGAAATGGTCCCAAGGCAGAAATCCAGGGGAGCAGTAGGGTTCACCTAATTTGCTTTCCTTCTGTCTGGGTTCACAGTTCCGCACTGCATGTTGCCTACTGCCTGCAAATAATGGTTTCACATATTTAAACTACTTCTCTAGTTTATGGCACGGGGGTTACTCAGTCATAACTAGGGTTTGGTCACAAACCCTTCCTAAATGTGTAGTGCATTTCAGCCTCTGTGCTAGTTACTAGGATATGAAGTTGAGTATAAATACATTGGCACGTGGTAGAGGAAATGAAACTCAGAGCGGGGAGATAATTTGCCTAAGACAAAGCTGTCGTTGGTACCAGGAGGAGTGTCCAGGTGTTTTACATTCTCAGGCTGTTCTTTATGTGCAAGCCATATCATTTTCCCCTCAGCTTAGCTCCTCTGAGCACTTTCTCCCCCTCAGTCCCCGTCTTCTGACATTTGGAATACTGACTCCTTCAACCAGCTCCCCTCCAACACCTCCCCAACCCCTTTTTCAGACTAGCTGGGAAAGTTCTTTCAGGCCCACATGTAACAGACCATTTAGAAGGATGGAGACCCATGCCATCAAGAGCCAGCGGGTTGAGCTTTGTGATTCTCTCCACTTGGACATCTGCTTCAGATTTGCCCCAAAGGCCCTTCACACCAACATGCAGCAAGATGAGCCCATGTCAAGGAAATTATGCCAAAAATAGCAACACCTAAGCAAATGGGATTCATCAAAAAATAAGCAGAGTAATAAATATCTGCCTCTGTGCGTCAGGCCCCAAGGGGCTGAGGGTCACAAATGAAAGGGCTCTTTTCTCCAGGAGCATTCATTCAAGGGACTGGCGCTGGCAGACACCTCCTGCTGCTGGTTTTTCAGGGTCTGCCTCACATACAGATGTCCCCCTTTCCCAAGGTCATGCCCTTACCAGGGTAGCCCACATGTGGGGACAAAATTAGGTGGGAGGATAAAGGTCCAGGTATTTTAGTCTGAAGCAGGACAACTCAGAGGGACACCACTTGTTCTAGAGCTCCTGGCCAGGTTGGCCGAAGCTTTGTCAAGGCTGCGTCATGACTCAGCTTCTCCCTCTGTCCAGTCCTGCCCCTTCTCCCTTCCTTTCACAGGTGATGATTCCTGATAAACGACTTGTGCCCAAGCTCTGACTCCACATCTGTAGCCAGACTACCTAAACTGTGACATAGGAAGCCACCACAGGGCTTTGGCAGCTACATAGAGTCCAGGTTCCCTGCAGCCAGGGCCTCAAGGTCAGGCAGTGGGTGATGACCCCACAGGAAGGTCACCCTGATACACAGGTTCTGGCCCCTCACAACTCTCCACCTCCCTGCTTTACCAGTGTGACAGAAAATTGAAATGAACATCCAGAATATATCGGAAAATAACATTAGATATTTACTGAGTGTACATTCTGATCCAGGCACTATACTAAATGCTTCACATGTGTGATCAAATTTAATCCCCACAGGCACTCCCACACGAGAGGTCATCTTGTTGTCCCTATTCTCTAAAGGACTTTCCTCTTCCCTGGCCTGTGTCTGCAAAACGTTGGGGCAGGTCCATGGGCAGGTGATGTATGATTATCTCAGGCCCCCTCCAGGAATCTGGCCTCAACTTCTAGGGTATGAGCCCCTCACAACAGCTTCCTTTCATGTCTGGCTGGTGCTTACGTCCTTCTTTTCCTCGTTCCTCCCCCAACTTTCAATTCTTCAGATCTGGCAGCTCCCTGCACGGGGCACACTGACAAATCAGAGGCACTTTCAGAGCTCTACCCCCTCCCTCAAAACTAGGAAGGCGAGAGGCGAGAAGCGCTCAGCCCACATCCTGTATTTGAGCCCAGTTCCCACCAGTGGTTCAACCTAGTCAAGTCTTTATGCAACAGCTTTCAGCTCCTCTCCAGCTTAACAAACACCCACTTGGGGTCCCAAGATGTCAATCATTCACTCCTCTGTTTATCAATGACGCACTACCAGTGGTGGACCTACTGTGGACAGGAGCCAGCTGGAAGGACGCAGATGAATGACCTGTTCATTTATTCTTACACTTGTTTATTTAATAATGACTTTATCTATTTATTTATTTATTGGCTGTGTTGGGTCTTCGTTGCTACACATGGGCTCTCTCTAGTTGCAGTGAGCAGGGGCCACTCTTCATCGCGGTGCGCGGGCCTCTCGCTGTCGCGGCCTCTCTTGTTGCGGAGCACAGGCTCCAGACGTGCAGGCTCAGTAGTTGGGGCTCACGGACCTAGTTGCTCCGCGGCATGTGGGATCTTCCCAGACCAGGGCTCGAACCCGTGTCCCCTGCATTGGCAGGCAGACTCTCAACCACTGCACCACCAGGGAAGCCCTGAGATCCTATTCTGTTTGAAGCACAAGTCCTAGAAATATGTGGGGGGGAGAGCGGGGGAGCAAGAAACAGTCTTTATTTATTTATTATCGAAGTAGAGTTGATTTACAATGTTGTGTTACTTTCTGCTGTACAGCAAAGTGATTCAGTTATACATACATATACATTCATTTTTAGATCCTCTTCCATTATGGTTTATCACAGGCTATTGAATATAGTTCCCTGTGCTATACAGTAGGACCTTGCTGTTTATCCATTCGATATATACTAGTTTGTATCTGCTAACCCCAAACTCCCACTCCATCCATCCCCAATTCCCCCTCACCCTTGGCAACCACAGGTCTGTTCTCTATGTCTGTGAGTCTCTTTCTGTAAGAAACAGTCTTGACCTTAAACTCCAGTTAGCGGAAGGGAGAAGGGCTAGAGTCCATGATTAAACTACTTTACCATAGTCCTGTCTCACACACAAAGTCCAGAAGAATAGGCAAGACATTTTTAGTTCAGGTTTAAAAGCAAAAGGGGTTCTCAGAGAGGTGGGTAGTTCTTTTGGGGGGCTGAGTCTTTCTATTTAGATCCTCTGGGTGTGTCACAGGCCAGTTCCTCTCACCAAGGAGCAAATACCTCTGTCTGAAACTGCTCTCTCCCCTCCCCCTCATGGACACTTGGCCTCATTTAGCCTTCCTCCCAGCATCCTGCCCCGTAGTTGGGCCTCTCTCAGCACACATCCCATGTGTCTCCAGGCTGACGTGCTGAAAGAGGCCTGTCTCTTCCTCTGACTTGAGGCACATTAACAAAAGCCCCCTCTGTTACACCACGTGTAGGCCTGAACCAGGTCCCAGAAAGCAAGGTGGGAGGTGCCAAGCCTCAGGAATGTGTGCAAGTTGGGACAAACAAGAAAAACCCATTTTGCCTTATTTAGAACAGAACATTTCTTTATCCTTTTTCTTCATTTTTCCCTTCTAACTTCCCTGGTGTTCTGCCTCTGCTTCGTCCATTTTTTAAGTCCATACCTATTTCCACAGTGATCTGGGTCACGGACTCATTCCTATATACCTATTCCTATCCCCATTCACCCTCCCAGCTTTTGGGAGACATTCTCTATCCCAGCAAGAGACTGAGGGGTTGGGGGACACAGCACCTTCTCAGGCCACAAGCCGAGGTGTTGAGCCACCCACGAACCACCACCAGAGGGCGCTACTCCCCCTTGCCTCCTGCTGCCAAGGCACTATCCCAGTCCAGGCTGGTGGTGGTTCAGCCCAAGTGCAAGGACCTGGACCCAGAATTCTACCTGGACCAGTGACAGTGCTTCACTTTCCTCACTCGCTAATAAAAAGCCATCTTTCATTTTTTTTTTTTCAATAAAAACATATGTATTGCCCATTCCACTTATTTTCCACTTTTTTTTTGAACATCTTTATTGGAGTATAATTGCTTTACAATGGTGTGTTACTTTCTGCTGTATAACAAAGTGAATCAGCTATACATATATATATATATCCCCATATCTCCTCCCTCTTGTGTCTCCCTCCCACCCTCCCTATCCCACCCCTCTAGGTGGTCACAAAGCACTGAGCTGATCACCCTGTGCTATGTGGCTGCTTCCCACTAGCTGTATATTTTACGTTTGGTAGTGTATATATGTCCATGCCACTCTTTCACTTTGTCCCAGCTTACCCTTCCCCTCCCCGTATCCTCAAGTCCATTCTCTA
>NC_041217.1:86162703-86187941 GCF_002837175.3 Physeter macrocephalus | reverse complement strand
CCCCGTGTCCTCAAGTCCATTCTCTATGTCTGCATCTTTATTCCTGTCCTGGCCCTAGGTTCTTCATAACCTTTTTTTAATTTTTAGATTCCATATATATGTGTTAGCATACGGTATTTGTTTTTCTCTTTCTGACTTACTTCACTCTGTAGGACAGACTCTAGGTCCATCCACCTCACTACAAATAACTCAGTTTTGTTTCTTTTTATGGCCGAGTAAAATTCCGTTGTATATATGTGCCACATCTTCTTTATCCATTCATCTGTCGATGGACATGGTTGATTCCATGTCCTGGCTATTGTAAATGTGCTGCAGTGAACGTTGTGGTACATGACTATTCTTGAATTATGGTTTTCTCAGGGTATATGCCCAATAGTGAGATTGCTGAGTCCTATGGTAGTTCTATTTTTAGATTTTTAAGGAACCTCCATACTGTTCTCCATAGTGGCTGCATCCATTTACATTCCCACCAACAGGGCAAGAGGGTTCCCTTTTCTCCACACCCTCTGCAGCATTTATTGACTGTAGGTTTTTTGATGATGGACATTCTCATCAGTGTGAAGTGATACCTCATTGTAGTTTTGATTTGCATTTCTCTAATGATTAGTGATGTTGAGCATCCTTTCATGTGTTTGTTGGCAATCTGTATATCTGCTTTGGAGAAATGTCTATTTAGGTCTTCTGCCCATTTTTGGATTGGGTTGTTTGTTTTTTGGATATTGAGCTGCATGTGCTACTTGTAAATTTTGGAGATTAATCTTTTGTCAGTTACTTCATTTGCAAATATTTTCTCCCATTCTGAGGATTGTTTTTTTGTCTTGTTTATGGTTTCCTTTGCTGTGCAAAAGCTTTTAAGTTTCATTAGGTCCCATTTGTTTATTTTTGTTTTTATTTCCATTTCTCTAGGAGGTGGGTCAAAAAGGATCTTGCTGTGATTTATGTCATAGAGTGTTCTGCCTGTGTTTTCCTCTAAGAGTTTGATAGTGTCTGGCCTTACATTTAGGTATTTAACCCATTTTGAGTTTATTTTTGTGCATGGTGTTAGGGAGTGTTCTAATTTCATTCTTTTACATGTAGCTGTCCAGTTTTCCCAGCACCACTTATTGAAGAGGCTGTCTTTTCTCCATTGTATATTCTTGCCTTCTTTATCAAAAATAAGGTGACCATATGTGCATGGGTTTATCTCTGGGCTTTCTATCCTGTTCCATTGATCTATATTTCTGTTTTTGTGCCAGTACCATACTGTCTTGATTACTGTAGTTTTGTAGTATAGTCTGAAGTCTGGAAGCCTGATTCCTCCAGCTCCTTTTTTCTTTCTCAAGATTGCTTTGGCTATTCAGGGTATTTTGTGTTTCCATGCAAATTGTGAATTTTTTTGTTCTACTTCTGTGAAAAATGCCATTGGTAGTTTGATACATCCTTCATTTTTATTTCCTCCTGTGGCAGAACTGAGTTCTGAATTTCCTCCTCAAGCAAATCCCTGAAAAGCATATTTCTGACCAAACCTTGGGTTAATAAGTATAGTTTTTTCCACCTTTAGGGATTTAGGTCTTCCCTGGGGGTTGAAAAAGAGCTAGATCTTCCCTTCCTAAGTCCCTGTAAATCAAGCTGACCCAGAGTTGGCATTGAAATCTGGCCTTATAACCAAAATGGACATCCTCATGCTCCCCCCATCTGGTGATTCTCAGTTCCTATGATGCTCATAAAGTCTCTCAGTCACTCTTGTTCCCACCCAGAGACTTGCTTGAGATTTGGCTGCAGTGCACGTTTCTGACTCTTCTCTGCACCTTAGCAAAGCCAATGTCCTCTTTCTAATCCTGTCTGAAAGCTTGCTTTCTGAAAGAAGCCAGCCCTGTTCCTCCCAGGGGACTGCAGTCATTCTCTAGCCACAGTCCTCCATTCCATTTGCACTGCTGTTCTATGTGTATTTTATTCCCTATTCCTTCATCCTGCATCTGACACAAGTCTCACCTACATCCTCTTTCCTGAGTTAGATGCAGATGCTATAAATAAAGATTGACAGATCAGACTTCAAAAAAATATTTTTAATTGCACAAAGAAAATATAAACAAAATATAAAGTGAACAAAATGGGAAAAATATAAAATAAATATGAGAGAGAAAAGATTAATGTATATATAATAGAGAGGAAACTCCTAAAAAGCAATACCAAAAAGAAGGACAATCCAGTAGGAATGGGCAGGCAATAGTATTGGCCAATAAACAAATAACATAATTGATCAATGTTTAATTTTAATGTAAATTAAAAATAAGGCATTATTGTTTAATATAAAATATATAAAAGACTGATAATAACTATTATTTGTTAGAATGGGGGTGATGGGCCCACTCCACATATTGTAGGAGGGAGTATAAACTGAGGAACATTTTGAAGACTAATATAGAAGTAGTAAATGCATGTTTTTTTGGTACAAACTCATGTCATTGCAGTATTTACTGTAATCATGAAATTTGGAAACTAAAACATCCATCAGTGGGTAATTGTAGCTGTTGAAAAAGGCATATAAATTGATATGTCTTCACTGGTGACACATAAGGATGCTTTATCACAAATTGTTGAGTGCACGTATGTGCGCGCGCGTGTATGGAGGTTTCTTAAAAAACTAAAAATAGAACTACCATATGACCCAGCAATCCCACTCCTAGGCATATACCTGGCAAAAACAATCATTTGAAGTGATACATGCACCTCAATGTTCATTACAGGACTATTTACAATAACCAGGACATGGAAGCAACCTAAATGTCCATTGAGGGATGAATGGATAAAGAAGATGTGATACATATATACAATGGAATATTACTCAGCCATAAAATGAATGAAATAATGCCATTTGCAGCTACATGTATGGACCTAAGGATTGTCAAACTGAGTGAAGTAAGTCAGACAAAGACAAATATCATATGATATCGCTTATATGTGGAATCTAAAAAAAATGGAACAAATGAACTTATTTACAAAACAGAAATAGAGTCATAGATGTAGGAAACAAACTTATGGTTACCGAGGGGGAAAGGAGAGGGAGGGATAAACTAGGAGATCGGGATTGACATATACACACTACTATATATAAAACAGATAACTAATAAGAACTTGTTGTATAGCACAGGGAACTCTACTCAGTACTCTGTAATGACCTATATGGGAAAAGAATCTAAAAAAGAGTAGATACATGTATATGTATAACTGATTCACTTTGCTGCACAACAGAAACTAACACAACATTGTAAATCAACTATTCTCCAATAAAAATTAATTGAAAAAAGAATGATATATACTAAACTGTTACAGTGGTTTCTTTAGAGAATGACTAAGTACTTTCATTTTCTGCTTTATATACTTTCTTATATCTTTTCATATTCTTTAGGGTTTTGGTGCAGGGTACATTTGCTACAATTATAATTTTTTTTCAAATTTTCAGTTTCAGTTGCAAAGGAACAATTCATTTATGCATTTGTCTCCACCACTAAGGACATAAGGTATTGGAAAGCTGGAACCATATCATATTAATATTTATAAAGTAGATGACATAAACATTCCATTAATCTATTTTGAATTGGTTTTCTTTTATACAGTTTAAAAGCTGATGTTCTGTTTAGGATGTACAGCATTCCCCCCTTACCCACGGAGTATAAGTTCCAAGACCACCAGTGAATGACAGAAACAGTGGATAGCACTGAACCCTATATATACTATGTGTTTTCTTTTTCCTATACAGACATACCTATTGTAAAGTTTAGTTTATAAGTGAGGCACAGTAATATAATATCCTAATCGCCAGCATCATTACTCTTGCACTTTGGGGCTATTATTAAGTAAAATAAGGGTTACTTGAACACAAGCCCTGCAATACCAGGACAGTTGATCTGATATCCAAGAAGGGTACTAAGCGACTAAATGGGTGGAAGCGGATGCAACACAGATATGCTGAACAAAGTAATGATTCACACACCAGGCGGGCTGGAGAGGGATGGCCTAAGATTTTATCATGCTACTCAGAACCGCTCTCAATTTTAAACTTATGAGTTGTTTATTTCTGGAATTTTCCATTTAATATTTTCAGACACTGGTTGACCACAGGTAACTGAAACCATGGAAAATGAAACCAGGCAAAGCAAAACCATGGATGATAAGGGACTCCTGTACTTCATTTCCCATAGTATTATACTTAGCTGTATAGTTGACCCTTAAATAACGTGGGGCTCAGGGATGCCAGCCCTCTGCACAGTAAAAAATCTACATAAAACCTTACAATTGGCCCTCTGTATCTATGGTTTTACATCCGAAGATTCAACCACAGATTGCGTAGCACTGTAGTATGTATTTATTGAAAAAAATTCACATATAAGTGGACCCATACAGTTCAAACCTGTGTTGTTCAAGGGTCAACTGTATTTACAAATCTGTCTTCATAACTACAAGTTCCTTGAGGCAGATCACAGGCATCCCCTATAGGCCTCTAGAAGTTCATTGCAAAGTGTCGACTTCACATAAAGTTTGCTGAACTTGTTGGATGGTGAGTGACTGCAAAAGATACTCCCTGCTCAGGCCTCAACCCTTCCACCCATATTCTCCTTCTCTTCCACAGCAGAGCTTTGAGTTTAGAACATACTAGTGTCTCTTGTGAGAGCATGAATCTAGTAAGGAATGTCTCTAATTTAGGCTTTGAGTCAAAATAGACAATGGAGCAGAAGATCCTGCTTGGGACAGAATCCACAGCTTGGACCTGGAAGGAGACTTGTTTAAGCAGAAGGTCTGCACACAAATGTCATGACCTTGATAATGAAAACCAAAATATGTTTGGTCTTTTAGTCTTGGGGGCAAATTTATTATTTTCCAGAATTAAAATAAAGGGAGAAAAAAGATACATCTCTTCTACCAACATAATAAAGCATAATAGCAGGAAAGAAGAGATGAATCCTGAATTACTTTCTTTAGGATACTGTCCATGAGCCTGGCCATCTGATTAAAATACTGAGATGAACATGTGCAAAGAAATGCATGCCAGTGTGCAATTCACAGGTACACTCACAAAATTCTAGGGTTACCTTTTCTAGCAAGGCAGGAAATACTCACCATAGGATGGGAAGACCTCAGCTGAATAAATTATTAGTCAAATAAACTAGATTAGGTGATGCGATCTTGTGGAAATATCAAAGATACCAAATTGAAATTAGGAGGTTGGGGGTTTGATTCCAGGTTCTGTCTTTAACTAGGTGTAGGATCTTGGACCTGTAATTAAACATTTCTGGGCCACGATTTTCTCTTCTCTAAAATGAGGAAATTAAAATTGATAAGTAGTTTTCAAAATTTTTGTTGTTTTGAAAATTCCAGAACACTTTCTTCAAATGTAAGTTTAGAGAAGCTCCATGTATACAAACAAAAAAATGAAACTACTCTAATTGAAGCTGGTATGGGTGCCTGGAACCATCTGTTCCCACAAGGCTGCCTTTGGTCGGAACCCAGGGAACTCCAGACTCCACGAAGCTCAGTGTAAAAGTTGCTGGACAGGATAATCCTTGGAATCACTTTCATTTCTGACTGGCTACAACTCAAGGACCCTAATAAAATTAATTGCTAAAAGTTACAAATTCAGACATTATGTTGGGCATAGATTTTAGCCTGGGAAACATGGAGGCACCAACATCCAGTGATGACATGGTTAGTTATTTTTCACACCTTGGTTGCCCTGTGTCAGAAAGTCTTCTATAAGTACTAGAAAATTTCTATAAGAAATTTTCTGTAAGTCAAATCTAGTTTATTTGACTAATTATAAGCAATTGAAAAGGTCCTAATAGATCTTTTTCTACTGAAACTATTGAAACCTAATTCTGATTTTTATAGTAAGTCCCCTACTTTACCAAGTTCTAACTAAGCAAATGTGATTATCTTAGAATAAACTCAAATTTATCTTTTCCCAGGCTACCTATCTCTGACTGTAGCTAGTTCAGCACTCGTCCAATGACAACTACTGAGAAACATTGATCTACCCTAGTTTCAAAATTATGAAGCTCTGTATTCACCCAAAAAACAAGCACACTGGTTTTCTATATAAATCCTCAGATCTCCATACTGCTTTCTCCTAAACAAATAGATGAACAAACAAACAAAAATGTTTCCAAAGTCTCATTTTAATTTACAAGGAGAATGAACTCTTTTGTATGCATAATGTTAATATTATACACAATAATAATATTTTTCTCTGCTGTGTTTTGTAAACCTCACTGAAGAAACCAGAAGAAAGTTAAAGTTTCCACACCATTTTCTTGACCCCCTCTCAGTGGGCTGAGCTGAGTGATTTTCATATTGACTCAGGTTCTGTAGGCTTCTGGAGCCATGGAGAATCAGAGTAGGTAGGAATGAACTCCTGACAGATCAAGTTCCATGGTAAATGTTAATAAATATGACTGAGACAGCAAAATGGTGGACTAGAAGGTTTCAGCCCTCATTCCCCCACAGAAACACCTATATGACAATCATTCATGGATGAAAATACCTGCCTAAGGGCTCCAGAATCCAGGTGAGAGATTACAGAACCTGGGTAGAACACAGAAATGAAAAAAAGACACATTGAAGAGGGTAGGGGGGACAGTTTTATTTTACCTGTGTCACCTCTCTCCCAAGCCTACACAGCACCAAGAGAGATGCCTCACCTCACACTTAAGATGGCTTTTATTACAAAACCTAAAAGATAACAAATGTTGATGAAGATGTGGAGAAAAAAGACCACTTGTACAATGTTGGTGGGAATACAAATTGATGCAGCCACTATGGAAAACAGTATGGAGTTTCCTCAAAAAATTAAAAATAGAACTACCACATGATCCAGCAATTCCACTTCTAGATATGTATCCAAAGGAAATGAAGTCAGGATCTTGAAGATTCTGAACTCACATATTCATTGGAATATTATTCACAATAGCCAAGACAAGGAGGTGACATTCATCAACAGATGAATAGGTAAAGAAATGTTGTCTGTACCTACAATGAAATATTATTCAGCTTTAAAAAAAGGGAAACCCCACCATTTGTGACAACATGGATGAACCTGGAGGACATTATGCTAAGTTAAGTAAGTCAGACACAGAAGAACAAATTCTGCACGATACCACTTATAAAATGAATCTAAAATAGTCAAACTCATAGAAACAGAGACTGGAATGGTAGTTGCCAGGGGCTGGGGGGAGGGGGGAAAAAGAAGGTATTAGTCAAGTGTACAAAGTTTTCATTACACAGATGAGTATGTCCTAGAGACCTATGGTACAGTATATATAGTTAACAATATCATAGACTTAATTTGTTACGAGAATAGATCTTACGTTAAGTGTTCTTATCACAATATAGTAATAATAATAGGGCTGGAGGAAACTTTTGGAGATGATGGATAGGTTTAAGGCATTGATTGTGGTGATAGTTTCATAAGTGAATACTTATCTCCAGACTCATCAAGTTGTATATGTTAATTATGCACAGCTTTTTATATGTAAAAATGAAATAAAATACAACAGAAAAACATGACCAAGCCCAAGTTCTTCTCTAATTCACAGATACATTTTTTAAAGTGTTATCTTGTTCCAGGGCACATCCAAGCACTTTAAAAAGCGACAATTATTGTGTTTTCTTCCTGATCACAAAAGTGCTGCATGATCATTAAGGAAAACGTGGAAATTACAAGGCCTCTGGATTCTTTGATTGCACCAAAGGGAAAGCCAACCATCCTTCTCCATCCTGTTCTGTTCTCAGGATCCAAATCGTATCCTTCTGCATCCTGACCCCCTCTCTTCATCCAGGGATGGCTTCAAGAACTCATTTAACCTATTGGTCAATTAGTATCTTAAAGGTCAACTCAATATTAACTCCTCCAAATTAAAACTATTGCTTTGGGGCTTCCCTGGTGGCGCAGTGGTTGAGAGTCCGCCTGCCGGTGCCTATTGCTTTTAGTGTACACTTTCCCCCTCTACAACATGGCATGATGAATGTTAGCTTTAATATTCTATGATTTGGTAACCATAAAAAATGACTCCAATTCACATTTTATTTTATTTTTTTTGCGGTACGCGGGCCTCTCACTATTGTGGCCTCTCCCGTTGCGGAGCACAGGCTAAGGACACGGAGGCTCAGCGGCAATGGCTCATGGATCTAGCCGCTCTGCGGTATGTGGGATCTTCCCGGACCAGGGCACGAACCCATGTCCCCTGCCTCGGCAGGCGGACTCTCAACCACTGCGCCACCAGGGAAGCCCCTCACATTTTATTTTATTTTATTATCTTGGGGCTGTATTTCACATCTAACTCATCTGAGAGGGTCCCTTTAGATGTGGACCCATGCAAAAGAAAATGTTCTCAAGAAATGCATGTGGCATAATATAATGTTATATATTTTAAAAAGCAGAAACAAAAGTGTATATGAGATGTGCTACAATGTTAAACTGCACAGATTCATCCATGAACAGAATATAGGAGCAGAGAATAAAGAAACTTACCTAGTAAGTTTGCTACCTGAAATTGGCATTTCAAATCAGTTAAGAAAAGATGAATTTTTAATAAATAATATTAAAGCATGTAGCTAACTTTTTGGGAAAAAAGCTCCATCCACATGCATTAAAGAAAAAATTAACTCCATATAGGTCAAAGATCAAAATGTAAAAAATAAATGACAAAGTGTTAGAAGAAAACATAAGTAATTTTAAAAAATATAATCTTGGGTTTAAAAGGCCCGTTTGCTCAAGCAAGATACCAAAGCCAGAACTCATAAAAAAAAAAAGATTGATTTTAACTACATATAAATTAAAAACATTGTGGGCAAAAGCACCACAAACAAAATTAAAAAAAAAAAAAAACTAAGAAAATATATTTGCAACACATTTGACAAAGCTCTAATACACTTTATATATAAAGTCAGGGCTAATTTACTTATGGTATAGAGTTCTCTCAAATAAAAAGGAAAATCCAATAGAAAAGTAGACCAAAAAAATATGCAGGCAGTGCTCTGACAATGAAATGCAAATGATTCATAAATGTAAACAATAACACTCATTTAAAAGAGTGCAAATTAAAACAATGAGGTAACATCTGTCACCTATGAAATTGGCAGAGATAACAAAGTTGAAAGATGTGCAGTCTTTGGAAGGCAGTTTTACAATAACTCTCAAAATTTAAAAATTCAAATACCCTTTGACCTATCAATTCTACTGCTAGGGATTTCTCCTAGAGATAGACTCCTACACATATAAAGAATAGATATTTTCATGGATGTTCATTTTAGCTTTGTTTTAAATAACAAAATTATCTAGAGATAAGCTAAATGTTTATCAATAGGAAATGATTAAGTAAATGAAGGTATAGCTGTACAATGGAATGCAATGAAGCCAGTAGAAAGACTGAGTTAGATAGGGACTGATTTGGAAGGATATCTAGGTATATTAAGTAGGAAAAATGTAAAGAAAATGAATATTTTATGCTCCTATTTAGACATAACACTAGATTTCTTAAAAGGTGAACAAGTATGGCCGTTACAGTAAAGTAGCAGGATGTACCGGTTAGAATCATCAAAGCAACTTTACTTTTGGCTCTGGTCCCTTTAAGTTTGCTGCTCAGTGGAGATGGTTCTACCCTCTTCCTGGATTTTTCTTCTGACTTGCAGATAATAAAAGTTCTACAGTCAATATAAGTTACAAACACAATTCCGTTTACTAGCCAGTCCCAGATGATAACCAAGACTCCAAACTTGACTGAATGTTAAATCTGATCCTCTTCCCCAGCCCAGCCTGCTATGGGATGCTGCTTGAACCCACCTTCCTTTTCTCTTTTCTTGCTTTACTCTTTTGCTCCCTCATTTTCCATCTTGCTATTTTGATTTCTGAACCAGCTTTAGTCAAAGCCAGGGGAGGGAGAAGAGTGGCAAGAGGAATAGGATAGTCGTCACTTAACTGGTGTGGGTTTAAGAGGGCTTCATGCCTCCAGGGCCTGGCAGATGTTTCAAGCTGACATTTTTCCCTCCTGAGAGAATGTGTGAATTTTCCTCCAGCCACTGGTTCCAATCTGTCCCTGCTTTTCAGGTATGTCCCTCCAAACAGCAGACTTTCTCTGTTGGGGTCATATGGCTCTTCCTTGGGCAGAATTTAAGATGGATCCAGGCCATTTTTCTTTTCTGCATGGCCCACGTCTGATATACGAGGAACAGCAGGCTCAAGGCCGGAGAGAAGTCTCCTGGGACTAACACAGGGCAAGAGAACAGAGTCAGGAAAAGTGAGAGACAGAGACACACCCACAGAGAAAGTCAGGAGACTGGAGAGGTAGTCAGGGAGCAGATCGTGTAGGGCCTTGAGAGTCTGTCTGCACCTTAGAATCTGGGGTACAATTCAATTCTAATTAATGGAGGATATTCAATAAATATTTGTTGAGGTTTTTGTTTTTCTTGTTTCACTTAGTTCTTATACTTAAGAACTACACAGTCAAGTTGGGGAGGTAGACATGTACACCAGTGCACTACAGTACAGTGTGGAGACATGGGAAGAGATACAATGCACTGTGAGCAGAGGAGCCAGCTACCCTGGGCTCAGGGAGAAGCAAAAACGGTTCCATAGAGAAGGCGTCATTGGGTGGTATCAGGTAAAGAAGAGCTGTAGGATACGACCAACTGGGATGATAGCACTGTCTGATTATATGATCAAGAATATGCAGGCCACAAGTGATGTGAGTGTGGAGGGGGTTGAGGGAAAGAAGAAGGAGACAGATCCTGGATGATGGAGAAAGGGGATTTGGGCATCAGAAAGCAGTAGGAGGAGGCAACCCGAAGTACCATCTCCTTCCCTTCTCAGGGACCAGATCCCTTCAGGGTGAGACTGGAGGAAAAGGACCTCTCAGTGGTTGTCTCCACTGCAGCTTTTTTTTTGACAGTTGGCATTGCACAAATCTGGGTCTCATTGCCAGGAAGTTTCACAAGGCAGATTTGCCAAAGGAAGTCCCCGGAATCTCCTGGACTTCTTCCTGCTTCCTTCCCATAAGAGAGGCTGTTGAAACCTCTAGGGCATAAAAGGCCCAGAGGCATCCCAGGGAAGCTGACCAGGGATATGGGAGAAATCACCATGGACCAGAAGTCTGTCTCTCTGGGCAGGTGAGCTCTGGGCTGATAGTTCAGCAGGAAGTTAATGAGGAGAGAAGGGGTAACATAGGTAACATAGACCTATGGAAGAAGTGGTCGTCTTCTTCTCCTGAGACACCAGTCTCTCTGTTCACCTCCTTAACAAAACCTATCGAGTCAAGGCAACTGCCCTAGGGGACCATCTGATCTTTCCTAGATGGGCAAGGGAGCAGCCGTGGCCAGAGCCCTTCAGACCATCAGGAGTGTTTTCAGTATGCATTTTCACAGAGCTGCCTCTTATCCAGATTGTGATATACGAGCACTGTCTTGGGAGTCCCATGTTTCATGGGCTCTGCTTTCTGCACATGTTAAAACTTTAGGGAGCCTCACCACTTCTTGTCTTCAGAATGATCTGTTGGGGTAAATGTTTTTTAAAATCCCCCTTTCAACTCTAAAGTTCTGATCCAAAACTCTGGCTTTCATGGTGGCTGGGAATTTGGATGAAGGTGGGGATAAGACTAAATAAACAGGGCTATGGGTGAAGAAGGGAAGTTTGCTGGGCCAATATGGGTTATGTCTTATGGAGGAAAAGGAGCCATTTCATCGTGACTTTCCCTCTTTCTTCCTGCCTATGGTCTCAAGGCATGCCTGC
The DNA here is from genome assembly GCF_002837175.3 of Physeter macrocephalus. Taxonomy (NCBI): domain Eukaryota; kingdom Metazoa; phylum Chordata; class Mammalia; order Artiodactyla; family Physeteridae; genus Physeter; species Physeter macrocephalus. Next base: position 86,176,186 of record NC_041217.1, on the reverse strand, counting down.
CCACTTGGAAATGGCAAGAGCATTTTAAGTTCCCTGTTGAAGGTCTCAGCTCTGAGCCCTTGGGGGAACAGCCCACAGGGGGGCTGGCACTTTGAAGAAGGGCCTGGAGGCTGACTTAACAGCAGATGTGGCAACCAGAATTCTCCTACCCACTTAGCAGGTGTGTGGAGAACCAGTTCCCTAAGAGTGATGTGAATCAGGAGAACAGAACCCTTGAATCCAGTTTCCCAGCCCCAAAGTCTGTGGAGAAGGCACAAGCCCCAACAGCTGTCATCCAAAGTTTTATCTCATTTTTAACTGCCCTTTTCTCCATTTTCAGACCCCCTCAAATGTCCTAGTGTGGGTAAGTCTAGACAATGTCCCCAGGGTGGGGCTCATAGTTCAAGGAGTCTTGCCTTTTGGGTGTGGTTTCCAGCACCAGGGTCCTGCCCTTTCCTTCCCTTTAGGAGGGTGAATTAAGGATAGAATGGTCTCATCAGTCCTCCCAGGGGAGGTGTCCTATGGAGAAGAGGTGGGACATGACCTCAGTCATGAAGGCTTAGCGCACTTCCAGAGGGAGCTCACACTCCTCAATTCACCTTGCCTTGTTTTAAGAGTTAGCTGTGTGTACACACGGTGACTATTCATTTCAATTCACCCAGGAGAGTTCTCGTTCAAGCTGGTGCCCCAGGGAAATGATTAATAATGCTCCTTTTCACCCTCCAAACTGTCCCATTGGATGATAAACTATTTGGTCACCTTAACTCTATTCAATTCCAAACAAGGCTGTGAGCTCCCTGAGTACAGGGACAGCATCAATCACATTTTAGCTTCCCCAATATCCAGGATAACACTTGGCACAGAGCAGGTGGTTCGATTAATTTCTGTTGGATAAATGAATGAGCAAATGAATTCCCAGTTTGGAAAATATTTCTCTATAGGGCTGTAGACTCCACAAGGCACCCAGGAGCTGGGGACCTCAAGGCCCTATAAAGAGACCTCAGTAGCTATCCCTGGAGTGCCCAGAGGAAGTGTAGCTATATCTTGCATGTAGGCACACCCACACACTCACTGCCACAGTCTGAGACAGAGAACCAGGTGTGGCTTAGCAGATTTCCTTCTCACCCACCTCTTACAGTTTTAGTGGTCTTGCTTCTTCAGGAAGTCAAGTAGTCAATGAGTCACCACTGCCTGGGTCCCCTGGGCTGTGTCCCTCCTGATGTTTGGTTTATATCTCTGCTTCATTCTGTTTCTTTTGATGACTCTGCCAGGCTCTGACACTAACATATTGATGACTCTGAGTTTTTGTCCTGTGTGTCTCTTTGTGCATGCATGGCTCTGCTTCTATCTTTTGAGCCTCTCTCTCCGTCTCTCTCTCTCACCCACTTCAATGTTGTGTGTATCATCTCTTTTTTTAATCCACTGATATTGCTGTGTCATTCATCCATCCATCCACATTGAATCTCAGTGCTCTGTGGATGTTTTCCATATGGACGATATCTCTGTCTCTCATTGTATCTCTTAACTGGGGTCTGGATGCTCAAGAGCTAGCACTGAGGGCCCAGGTTGAATGACCCTCAGAGGCTCTGGCTGAATAAGCAAAGGAGGCCATGGCTTTTTGGGGAGAAACTTGTGGTATTCTGGGCTCTGAGGCCACCGCACTATGTTCCCCATTGGCTCTCTTCCCTCTACTCCAGGATCTGCCTACAAACTGGTTTGCTACTTTACCTACTGGTCACGGGACAGGCAGGAAACAGAAAAGTTCACCCTTGAGAGCACTGACCCCTTCCTATGTTCTCACCTCATCTACTCATTCGCCAGCATCAGTAACAACAAGATCATCATCAAGGACAAGAATGATGCGATGCTTTACCAGACCATCAGCAGTCTCAAAACCAAGTCAGTAGGATGGGAGTGGGGAGCATCCAGGGTGGGTTTTGGGGGAGAGAAGATAGTTCTAAACTGGGCCTAAGACCTTCTAGCTCCATTCATTCATCTGTGCATTTATTCAAGTGTTTTGCCTTGGGTATAATCTGATGCTTCCTGTTTTTCTCCCCCATGCCTCATCCCTTCACTGAACTTAGCTGCTAAACAGCTGGAGCCCACCTACCCATATTCTAGTCCTAACCCTTTAGGCAAAGTTTTCCCTGGCAGCCAGTAAAGAAATAATCAGCTTATTCTTTTACTACAGGAATCCCAAACTGAAAATTCTCTTGTCCGTTGGAGGGTATCTGTTTGGTTCCAAAGGGTAAGACCACAATATTTCTATTTTTTGTTTATTCTGCCGTGTAATTTCTAATCATCACTGCTTTTCCTCCTCTTGAAAAGAGACATTGAATTAGGCTTTAGAAAGGTCCTCCCTTGGCTTAGATGGCAAAACTGATGTGAATTTTGTTACAAGTTGAGGCATAGCACTATGTTTTCTTGCGTCTTGGAAGGAACTCTGCAGGAGCTTAACACAAGCTCAGATACTTAAGTCCTGGGAGAAACTGAACTGGAAGCAGCATTTGGTAAACTTTCAATTATTTACATGAAGGTTTTTCACCTAATGGACTATGGGGAGATGCAATTTTTTTAAGGGTTTAAGTGTTTTGAGGGTTTGACTTTGTACCATGGGGGTGGGTCAGGTAGGTGATTCTCACATAAAACCAGGTCCTTAACAGAAGCCATCAGTGGACCTCGATTTCCTGGGTCATGGTTGTACAGCTGGATAGCCTGGAAGTGCAAAGCAGCATAGGGGCAATCAGGTCTGTTTTACTTAAAAACAAAATAGATATTAATATGAGACATATATTATAAATTATAATTCCTATTCATAGGAAAATGATACTCCATTTGCATCGAGCTAAATAAATACAAATATGTAAGGAAGAAAGGCACCTTTTTTTGCAATTTTTAAATGCAGTTAATCTAATTTTGAATTTCTTCTGCTTTAAGTTTTTTTAAAGTGCCAACATTTAAAAAAGTCCAGAGATCTTAATCTCAGTCAGCAGAGGCTTTCCGCTTTCATGAGAAGTCTGATAAGACATCTTTCTCGTGCAGCAGGTCAGTACTCTTTACAGCTGAAGTAAGCAGAGGAAAGAAGAAGCATTAGAAGACCTATGTAGATGAGTGACTAGGGAAAGTTAACACACCTCTCTGAGCTCAGTTTACCCATCTGTAAGATGTATATCACAACATCTACTTCATAAGGTGCGTGCAAAGACTTCGAATGAGGTAACATATGTCATGTGCCTGACTTAGTTATCGACCAGTAAGTGTCATCTTTTTCTTCTCCTTTTTTTATACTGAATATTTTCATTTATGAAATAAGAGGGCTGACCTAATTAATTTCTAAAGTCTCTACCAGTTCAAAACTTGTAGAATACTTAGTAAAGCAATTTCTACACACATAAAGAAAAAAGATCAACCTACCTAACTTATTTGGTTCTGCGTTAACCTCACTATGAACTCCTTTTAATTATTAATGGGTTTTCATGGCAACTATCTATCTGATTCCCAAATTCTCTCTCATTCCTAATACCTGCTTATCTTTTGATTAAATTTAAAATATCTTCATTCATCCATTCTTACATGCATGCATTCATTTATTCAATAAATAATTTATTGAGTACTTATTGTATATTAGTTTAGTGGTTAAAAGTAGGACTTTGGAGATAAACAAATTTGGTTTGGCTTTCTCTTTAGCTGTATGCAAGCTGCATGAAAGTTGTTTAACTTCAGGCAATTTCTTTTTTTCTTTCTTTTTTTTTTAGGCAATTTTTAAAATGTCTCTATGCTTCAATTAAAAAAAAAAAACTACACAATGAGGCAAATAACAGAATCAACCTAAGGATGAAGTTGTGAGGGCAGGCAAGGCAAGCAAACTGTTTAGGTAGTGCAGATGTGCAAAAAGGACCTAATGGTTGCAATAATTATTGTTGTATATTAACGTTGTCATTATTATTATGTAAATGCCAGGCTTTGTGCCAGGTGCTATGCAGCAATACTTAAAAATGTGTAATGCACAGACTTGCTTCTAAATTTCTAAAGAATGTTTGTCTTTCCTAAAATTGGAGGCTTCTGCCCAGAACATCAGATGCAACTGCTCCCTAAAAGAGGTATCTTTGCTTTTCTTCTAATCACTGTGAGCACTTCTGAAATATAAGAATAAAGTTACAAACCTACTTCTACCATGTTTTTCAGATAATAGTCCAAGTTTTGCTATCTCCTCCACTGTGCTGCTGAGATACATGCAGGAACCAAATCCTCAATTTCATATTGATTGAAACAAATGAATTCAAGACTCTAAATCTATCTGGGGATGGGAGGTGTTGTGAGAGGTGGGAAGCGATACAAGTCAAAGGATATGTCCTCTGGAAAATACCATATCTTGTCCATAGCTTTGGATTTTAAATACTGTTGGTGCCCTCTGTGTGGGCAGCTAAGAATCAACTTCCTGGCTTAAGAATTCTAGTTCAGATGAAAGCTCTTGAGGGGCTGCTGCTTTCAGGGTCCTCCTGGCTTTTCATCAGAAGCCCTGGGAGTGGGGAGATCTGGGTTGCTAATTTGTGCCTGGGTTTATTGTATGGGGAATGTGAAGTCCCTATGAAGTCCAGCTCTGCTTTCATGAAGCTTGCCAAAATGTGATCACTTTGAGATAGATGAGGCAGTATCAGTATCTTCAATCCCAATTTAGAGATGGCCAGACTGAAGCCAGAGAGCTGGTTGGTGAACAAAAGGCCACTAGAAAGGACTGTGACCTGGGACTTGAACCCAGATCTCCCGACCCTAAGCCCACCACACTGCAAACTGCTTTCTCAAGGATGTAAGATGTTAAAGAAAACCAGAGCTGGACAGTAATTAAAGAGGTAGAAATAGCTTTTATTCAGGAAATATTATAAGAGGAGAAAGGAGACCTCAGTATAGTACTGGGCTCAATTCTGGATACAGCAGAGGCAAGTGGAGAGGTATAACCAAGGAACAGGTTGCAGGTGAGGGTTGGTGGATGGAAAAAGAGGGAACATTAGAGCTAGGGAGATTCTTGCTAAACTGACTCAACAGAACTCTTGCTGAAGGCAGGCCAGGGTGACCAGATATCACCTGGGGGATGGTAGGGGAGGAGGAGGAATTTGATCGGATATTGAAGAAGATCTGATATCAAGGGTGGGGCAGTCTCATTAAACTGACTTAGGATTCTCTTTTTAAACATCTTCATTGGAGTATAATTGCTTTATATTGTTGTGTTAGTTTCTACTGTATAACAAAGTGAATCAGTTGTACGTATACACATATCCCCATATCCACTCCCTCTTGTGTCTCCCTCCCACCCTCCTTATCCCACCCACCAGGTGGTCACAAAGCACGGAGCTGATCTCCCTGTGCTATGCTGATCTCCCTGTGCTATGCAGCTGCTTCCCACTAGCTAGCTATTTTACATTTGGTAGTGTATATATGTCCATGCCACTCTCTCACTTCGTCCCATCTTACCCTTCCCCCTCCCCGTGTCCTCAAGTCCATGACTTAGGATTCTTGCTAAAACTGCACTCTGCAAAGATAGGCACAGAAGTCCAAGGTCAAAGTCTAGTTGAGAAGAGGGTTCAGAGGAGTCTGGCTAAAGTTTGGTCAAGGAGCGTCTTTGTTAAAGCAGCTCCATTACCCTGCAGAAAGGTCTGCAGAGAACCCAATCTTCCTCTACCCAATCCAATCAATTTTCTGGCCCAACAATCCTTCCTCTCCTCTTTTGTTCCAAAAGAGGCAGGGGTTGGGATAGACAAGTGGTGAGAAAATATTGGGGAATGGAAGACTATTTCAGGATTTCTGTAAAAAATATGTTGTGCAATGGCAATTACTTCCTCTTTCCAAAAACACGTGTATTGCTTCTACCCACGTTCCACCACATGGTTGATTCTTCTACATTATGCTTGGAATTTATCAACTCTGTAATCCTGTTTCTGAGGAACCATAACTTTGATGGGCTGGACATAGCTGGATTTACCAGATCTGAAAGACAACACTTGTTTCAGTGTGCTGAAACAAAGGCAAACTCTGTGGTACCCTTAGTACCTTAACAAGTGGAACCCATGGCCACACCAGGAGAAAAAAAGGAAGAGATTGGCTCTGGTTTTAAGACAGTCCCTTCCTTCCAGAAGCCCCCACTGATGAAGGAAAAGCCCTCGGTCCTAGTTTAGGGCAAGGACAACATCAAAGAACAGAGCCTCCTTACATAATAAACAACACTGAAACAAAGCAACACCCACATAAAAGATTGTGGGGCCATAGAATCTCCTGAGCACTGAAAGAGTCTCATAGATGTTCTATCAGAGAGATTAGAGAATCCATTAGGAGGAAACTCAGATAGTTTTTCCTGGGTACAATGTGACTGGTTTTCCTCCTGCCTAATGTGGAGATTTCCTGACCACAACGCAGGAGGCATCCCCATGTGGGAATGGGGAGAAAAGATTTGATCTTTGCATCTAATGCTGTTCTAGAAACGTCCTATCAAGCAGGAACTTTAGCGCTGTCCTCTGGGAGGGAAAATTGACCTCTTCTGGGGTTTTTTTTGGTTTGTTTTCATAGGAGTTAGCAGAAGCCTTTCAGCAGGACTTTGTAAAATCCACCAAAGAAAGGCTTCTCTTGACTGCAGGAGTTTCCGCAGGGAGGCATATGATTGATAACAGCTATCAGGTCAAGGAACTGGTAAAGTAAGCACATTGGAGCGCCCCCTCCATCTCTCTGCCTCCAGCCTGTCCCATGCAAGTGATGCGTGCCAGTATGTCTGAGGGATGAAAGGAAGAGGGAGAGCATGAAGGTCACTATCCTATAACCACATCTTCCGGGCAGGAACTTCTCCTTTATGGCTAATTGCAATCCTTCCAACAGCATCCAAAGCCCTAAACAAATATGTATACAGTTGACCCTTGAACAAAGTGAGGGTTAACCCACATGTAATTTATAGTTAGCCCTTTGTATCCATGCTTCCTCCGCATCTGTGGATTCAGCCAACCACAGACCATGTAGTACTGCAGTATTTACTGTTGAAAAATACCCTTGTATAAGTGGACTGTGCAATTCAAACCCACAATGTTCAAGGGTCAACAGTAGTTGCTCCCCCTCTGCTCATCACAGAATCTTTTCCTTTGCTTTTGGCAATCTAGAGAACTGGATTTCATCAACCTCCTGTCCTTTGACTTCCATGGGTCTTGGGAAAAGCCCCTCATCACTGGCCACAATAGCCCTCTGAGAAAGTAGCAGCTGGACAGAGGGACAAGCTCCTACTACAATGTGGTGAGTTATAAGGAGGAAGGATGGTGGGACACTGGCTGTGGGGCAAGCTGAGGACAGTGCAGCTTGTCCAGAGTTATTTCTGTCTTGAAACGAGGAGGGGATGTGTTGCCAGAGGGACTCAGGTAACCCTGGAAGCTGGTGAGAACAGGGAAAATGCTTTGACCAGGCACAGTAAAATGTCAGCAGGAAAATGTTAGAGGACCTCATATTTGAAGCGCCCTAAGCTTTGTCTCTGGCCCAAGGTGTCAGCCACCCCAGTCTTCTCTTAATTCTCCATCTTTGATACATTTCCTAGTGCCCACATGGATGTACAGGACTTGGTACTCTCCTGTGTCTGTCCACGTTCCCCATTAATTTGATCTGCAAAATAATCCTTTGAGGTTGGCTGGTCAGGAAGCATTACTCTCACTTCACAGATGATGAAATGGAAGCCTGGCCAATTAATTGGCTGTTCAAGGTCATGCTGATGTGAAGGTCCTGAAAAGTGGTGGCAAATGAAAAATGCAAGGGAAAAATGTCATTAACAAAACAATTTTATCATTGTGGTACATATATATAGATGTATATTCTTAAAATTGGGTGAGAGAAAATGTTGTCTGGGTTGCATGTTTCAAGGCCTTCAGGTTTAAAATTACAAAATGGGTCAGTCCAAAGCTGGGTATTCTGATTTGTAGTCTGGGGTTTTCTAGAACTCCGTATGATCATGTCACATCAAGTTCCCTTCATTCTTTCCTCTCCGTTGATTATCTTTAAGGATAAGGAGACATATCCTCATCTTCTCTAACCCCTTATTCTGTTCTGAAGGGCAGTAAGGCCCCAACTAGCCTCTTACCTAGCCTCTTGGGTCTGATGTCATTGTGAGGCCCCACAGACTAGGGTCTGACGGCCACCTCCCCCCACACCCACCTTCATCAATAACACAGCTAGCCATAGTGTAGACAAACTCCATAGGCAATTGACTCAAAGGGGAAAGAAAGATGGTGACAACTTTGATTTCATGTTTTCTAGGTCATTTGCCTCATTTCTTTCGTGACCCATTGTTCAGTTTTCTTTCACGATTAGGAAAAGCTGAATTGATCTCTTAGTGCTGAAGAGCATTAAGTGCATTAGAATAAGCACTCTGGTTCTGGTGGGACCCTCCATAGTCACTGATGTAGGAAAGGAATCAAGGAGTTGCTTCTGTGAATTTGGGCTGGAGGCTCAGAAAGGTCTGACACCTTTCTTTCCCATACACACTGTGCCTCAGTCTACTTCTCTTTCTAGAAATATGCTGTGGGATACTGGATAAACAAAGGGATGCCTGTGGAGAAGGTGGTCATGGGCATCCCAATGTATGGACGTTCCTCTACACTGGCCTCTGCAGAAAACACCTTGGGGGCCCCTGCCTCTGGTCCTGGAGCTGCTGGCCCCATCACCAAGTTTTCAGGCTTCCTGGCTTATTATGAGGTACCTGGCACCACCCTGTGCCTTCAGCTGCCCCCTGTCTCTGGGTAGGGGTTCCAGCTTCAATCTGACAATAATAAAGTATCACATCCTGAATGCTGGGAAGGGAAGTATGGAGTACTATTGGAGCATGTAAGAGAAGTTCCTCCCTCTGACTTGGGAGGGGGTTGGGGAATGCTTCCTGGAGGAAGTGACGTTAGCTGACATCTGGAGAGGAGGTGGAACTAGTGAGGAGGGGGGATGGGTGGAGCAGGTATTGGAGACTGAAAAGGGAGACGGTCCTAGGTTTTTGACTTGGGCAACTATGTGGATGGTAATGCCATTTTTACTGAGTTGGGATAGGAAGGAGCAGAGTGAGCATTGGTCTCAATCATGAGATCAGTTTTGGTCATTCTGAGTTTGAGGAGCAAGTGGGACAATGCCTGTGGGACATATAGATAAAAAGTGAGTGGTTAGGTATATGGGTTTGGATCACAGGAGGTCAGTCTGTGCTAGAGATGTAGATTCTAAAATCATCAGCATAAAGATGGTATTTGAAGCCAAAGCGTGAGCCGTGACAAAACCCAAGGACCTCCTGCACCTAAGAGATAGGCAGAAGAGGAGCCCATTAAGGAAACTGACAAGATCAACAGAAGGTAGGCAGAACCCATACTGTTCTGTGCCAAAGACCTTAGAGAAGAGGGTGTTTCAAGAAGAGAGGAGTGGTCAAATGTGTCAGATTCTGTCCGGAAGTCAGACAGACCTAACATCACAGAGATAACAATCAAAGGTGTTCGGCTGATTAGACCATCATTTCTTTCTGCCCCACAATCTGAAGAAAAAAAAAGTTTTTTTTAATGCATAGGAAACACTAAGAATCAAACAATAATTCAACCAACAGAAACTCTTGGGACCCTGCCATATCACAAAGACTGGGTACTGTGAGAGCTAGAAATAAGTAATTCTTCATCCTTGTCTCAAAGGGCTTACTGTCAAGGTGGAAAGAATGTAGAATGCATTCATACTATAACTAGTTAAATAAGAGTTTAAAATCAAGATAACTATGGGGAATTCCCTGGCAGTCCAGTGGTTAGGACTCAGTGCTTTCACTGCTGAGGGCCCAGGTTCAATCCCTGGTTGGGGAACTAAGATCCTGCAAGCTGCGTAGTGTGGCAAAAAAAAAAAAAAAAAATCAAAAAAAACCCAAAGATAACTATAATAGTTAATAAAATTATGTAGGTATTGCAAAATGAGATGTGATTAAGTGGACAATGTGGAGGATCATGAGTTCAAAGATGGGTAACAGAGGAAGAGAGATACATGCTGGCCCTTGAAGGATGGGAAGGAGTTGGATCAGGTAAGGAAAGAATAATATCCTACATCTTGGTTTCCCCTTGGAGTCCTAGTCTAGCCTCTTGTCAATGGCGTGGGCAAGCTATAAACCCATACTGAGGGACTTGGCATCCACTGAGGTACTCAGTGAGTGTAATGCTCAATTTTTCCTCTCTTCTCACACAGGGGAATGATTGAGGCACCTTGTTCAGCTGGCAAGGGGAAAGGGGCATGGGTCACCATGGTAGTCCTCACTGAATCATTTAATATAAGGGATAAGAGAAGTCAGTGCTCAGAATCTGCTGGTAGGATTTTAGTACGGACCACTGGATACACACTCCCCTATTTCATGGAAAATTTAATTTGATTGTTCAGTTTACCACCCTAGATCATCATAACTTTGACAAACTGGTATTTGCTTAAATATTCAACTTTCCATTTTCTACCCTCTTTGAGGCAAACGTGAGTATAAATAATCTAAAAAAAGTAAGCAAGATCCAAAATGAGTTTTCTACGTGACCTTAAAATACATTTTTTTCCACTGAAGATTTATCTCATTTAGTAGCTCTTACTTATGCTAACAGAAAGAGAAAAGAGCTGATGATAAAAGTGGGGATCCCAACACAGGCATGTTGGGAAGGGGAACGGGGAGAGGGAGAGCAGCAGGATTGAAGCAGGGATAATCTACAAGGGGGGGAATGATGGTGATTTTCACTGTAACGCTACATATTTATAAAGCACCTTACTGTTTTCAAAGTTGTTTTTTTCCTAACATGTGTTACCTCATTTGATCCTAACAACAATATTGTAAGATAGGTGTATAGGAGACATAATCATAATAGTTTCCATTTTGCAAATGAAGAAATGGGAAGATTTACTGGTCAGTGCTGAGGTCTGATGTGGAACTCAAGTACTGTCTGCCCTCTAGCTGTTGGTGGCTCCTCCTGATGAGGACTTAGCACAAACAGTTCCCAAAGTTTCACCTTGGACCATCCATTCTGTATGCTGTATCTGGTCATTTCTCTCATTGATCCCTGGAGTGAAGATTCTGTTGTCCCCAAGACCCTAGTGTCTTACCTGCCCCTTCTATTTCTAAATTTCAAGAAGAACCCATTACTGACCATCTTGTTCCTCCTTCCCTTGCCAGATCTGCCAGTTCCTGAAAGGAGCCAAGATCACGAGGCTCCAGGATCATCAGGTTCCCTATGTAGTCAAGGGAAACCAGTGGGTGAGCTATGATGATGTGGAGAGTGTGGAGACCAAGGTAGGTAGGCAAGAGGCTCTGGGACAGCAGAACACTCATGCGGGTGGGGAATGGGGTGTGAGGTCAAATGCCTTAGTAGTCTGTGTGGAAGGAAAGAAGCCTCTGGGGCTCCACTCTTGGATGGGATCCAGTGGCCTCTGTGGCTCAAACCTAGTAATGACTCTAAGCCACACCTGTGAGCACCTATGGTACATGTGGGAGAGGTGGAAAAGACGCAAGGAAGAATTAAGAATAAGGGGAGAAGCGAGGAGTGGAGAGGAGGTAGGAGGAGGAGAAGGGAGAGGGAACAAAGGAGACATTGGTGCCTATATAGAGTAGTTACCCACCCGGTTGATCATCATCTCAGGACAAACCCTTCCGTCCTTCTCATGGATTACCTCTCTAGGAGACTCCAAATTTCTGAGCCCACCAGTTCTTAGATCTTGCTAAGACCTTTATTTGCCTTCCAGGCTTAAAGCAGGACAAAGGCATCAATGTAATTGACAACCCAATTGTAATTCAAATCTTGCTAGTGGCTTCCTAGTTCCTACTCCTCATCCCGGAGCCTCTAGTGTTTCAGAGCCTCCAAGAACACTGAACCTAGGGTGTGGTTATTCCATGAGAAGTGGTTAATAGTGGGTGGCTCTCTCTTCATTTTATAAGCCTCCTTAAGCAACCTTTCCCTTCAGGAATCCATGACTCCATAGGCTATAAGTCTACTTCTGCACTCTAAGCTCAAACCCTCATCTGAACCTGACTTGGGTCTTGGGCCTTTAACAGTCTCTTCTAACCTCTGTATGCCCTTCTGTGCCACACTCAGGTTCAGTTCCTAAAGAATCTAAACCTGGGAGGGGCCATGATCTGGTCCATTGACATGGATGACTTTACCAGCAAATCCTGCAGCCAGGGCTCCTACCCCCTCGTTCAAGCTGTCAAGAGAAGCCTTGGCTCCCTAGGAAGATAACAGAGTCCAGGACAGGCTGGGAGTGGGAGGAGAGCTGGGCAGAGTGGGACACAGGAGACTGGGGGAGATCATCTTCACATATTTGGATTGATCCATTCTTATGTCTTTTGGACCTTCTGCCTTGTTTCCTTATTTTTTTTCTTTTTTTTTTTTTTGTTTCCTTATTGATTAGGCTGGTTCTGTCCTTTTGGTGGGCTTCCCATCGATTTTTAAAATATAACAGTAATAATTTGGTTACTATTTATTGAGAACAGTCTGAGCTAAAGGCTTTCTTTTCATGTAGAGGGGGCATAAACGTTGACTCCACCACAAAATCATCAGCCTGTTTTAATTTTCTAAATCAGAATAAATCTGATTTTATGTCCCCCACTCACTGCTGAGAAATGACTGAGATTGAGAGTAAAGCTCTGAGTAAAGACTGAGAGTAAAGCTCCCTCCCTCACCACATCCACAGTTGATCTTACTTTAGACATTCAGGAGGTCTCATGGTCAACATTGATGACCAAGCCCACTATTGCCTGAACGGCAGGTGGTTTGGCTCTGCTCCATCCCTGGGTGCCTGGTTCCCCAGATGAATCGTAAGCATATCCTCTTGTGCAGGTGAGAGCCGTTGCTGACCAACCAGCTGTGTGCAGTGGAGGAGCAGGAGACTGGGAATCACTGCAGACAGACAACTGGAGAGGACTGGCCATGTTGTCCTGGAGAAGGGCCCAGAACAGTTTGAAATCTCCTAGACTATATGACTGGGCAGCAGCTTTCCAACTCTGAACATCTATGGCTTAGTAACTTGACTCAGGCCTCAGGTTACTGACTTGGGCTTTGAAATAGTCTTTCTTTTGTATCCAGGTTTAACTCATAGCTGAGCAGGCAAGGAGCTGCCTGCTCCTCCTCTGCAGGAATTCCTGAGTGAGATTCTCAGAGGTTAGAAGAGGCTGTCCAGATGTCTCTCCTCCAAGCCACCCCTTGACTTTCTCTCAGACTTCAGACTGGGCCTGGCTTTGTTCTCCTGCAGCTGCTCACTTGTTGTCCTGAAGCACAATAAAAAAAGCATTTGCTGCAGTCAGTGTGGCCTCATTTGTGCAATCTTTGACCTTCTGGTATAAGGTTGTCCTGTCTCACCATTTGTAGCATCCAGGGCTGGGGTACAAATGGAGGCCTGCATATCATATGTCTAAATATTGAAATGAGCCAAGTATTTCTTTTTTTTTTTTGCGGTACGCGGGCCTCTCACTGTTGTGGCCTCTCCCGTTGCGGAGCACAGGCTCCGGACCCGCAGG
>NC_041217.1:86139988-86162612 GCF_002837175.3 Physeter macrocephalus | reverse complement strand
GAACCCGTGTCCCCTGCATCGGCAGGCGGACTCTCAACCACTGCGCCACCAGGGAAGCCCGAGCCAAGTATTAAGATATGGTTTATATTCTTAACAAATATGATTTCGCAATGACCTAAAAGACCAGGTTTGAATTTAGAATTCTCCGACTCCTCGGAATTCTGCACCAGCATGCAGCAGCTTGTGGTCTTGGTTCCCAGCCCATGTGCAGCCCCCTTCTCTTCCCATCTCCATCCCTGTCCCACAGAGCAAGGACCTCACATACACACTTTGCATCCAAGGTTTGTCTACACCCCACCCCACCACAACATACACACACACACACACACACACATCCTCTAGCACTTGTGTTCACACTAGCATTGTGGTTCACACTCAGGATCATGGGACCAGGAAAAAGGGCTGTGCCTACGAACACAAACACACACACACACACATCCTCTAGCACTTGTGTTCACACTAGCATTGTGGTTCACACTCAGGATCATGGGACCAGGAAAAAGGGCTGTGCAGGCCCTGAAAGTGGGCACAGGCTGTTTGGGCTATTTGGACAGGAGTCCTGGGTATCTGGATTAGGGTTAAAAGAGCAGGGATGTGGGCTTCAGGTGGATGTGCCCTTAGCCCTGCAGTCTTCTCACCTCATGGTGATGGGTGCAGCTGGAAGAGGACAAGAATGGAGCCATCAAAAGCAGGGGTTAGCAAACTGCGGCCGATGGGTCAAATCTAACGCACTGCTTGTTTCTGTAAATCAGATTTTATGGGAACACAGCTGTGCCCATTTTTGCTTACATATTGTGTATGGCTGCTTTCTCTCTACAGTGGCAGGGTCAAGAAGTTGCAACAGATTTAGTATGGCCTACAAAGCCTAAAGTATTACTATCTGGCCCTTTATGGAAAAGTTTGCAATTCTTCCTCTAAAGCATGGTGCCCGAAGCAGGGAGTAAGGCTGCTTGAAGTCTAAGGCTGTTTCTGAGTTCAGACACCCTAATTTCAGGACAAATTGTGTTTCCCCTCGTTCTCCCACTACTCTTCCAATCCTTTCCTTATTGAAAAATGATTTTTATCCTAAACTTTCTTTTTTTTGGCTGCACAGCATAAGGGATCTTATTTTCCCAACCAGGGATTGAACCAGTGTCCCCTGCAGTGGAAGCGCAGAGTCTTAACTACTGGACGGCCAGGGAAGTCCCTTATCCTAAACTTTGAACAACACGTTCATTTGCATATTTAATCCTCATGGCTTATGAAGGAGGCATTTAAGCCCAATTTGCAGATGAGCTGACTGGGGCTCAGGGAATGTAAGATCATATATCTAAGTGGTGGCAGCACTGATCTTGAAGAGACAGCAGTGAACGGTGGCTTGAAGCGAGATCTTAGTTCCCTGACCAGGAATTGAACCTGGGTAAACTGGATGAAAACAAGGAATCCTAGCCACTAGACCACCAGGGGCTAGAGGCTAGAAACAAAATTCCCCTGGCCCTTGCTCCCACTGAAAAATGTATTTCTCAAGGAGGCAAAAACTGTAAAAACAGGTACAAAGTTTATTATTAGAGACAGTACAACAAGTGGGAGAGCCCATAGAGAAACTGTTTAGTTAAGAAAGAAACAGGGCACCAGGAGAGAAAGGGTGTGGGCTTCCTCCCTAATGAAGAGTGCAGTAAAGAGGGGTTAAGTCATTTATATCCGGCAGTTCTTCCAGGTCTTTGTTTACCTTTGGCCAATTACCTGGTTTCTTTTTCCACACCTGATCTGTCCTAGGACCCTCCCCAACAGGTGTGCACTACTTTTTCCAAGATGGATTCCAGCCCAGAGGCCTATGGGGGGCCTTGGCAGCACCTATTCTGGGGTGGTACCCCCTCCTTTTTGACCAACAAGGAGACTTTCTGTGCCTAAGCAGTATCTCCCTTGACCCAAGGATGGGAAATATGTGACCTCTTGATCTTTTACTCAAGCAGGGTTTAGCCCCTCTCTGTCCCTGCCATAAATAACTGTTATCTTAAAGTGTCCACAGGAGGCAAAGTCCAGCTATTTACCTTGTTCCTGTTGTTATTTCCATCTCGAAGGGCAAACAGGAGGCTGGTTGTAAATATCTAGTCTAGTGCCCACCTGCCTCCTTCCTCAAGAAATGTAAACAGGAGGCTAGTTGTAAATGCCTAGCCTGGAGCCCATCTATCTCCTGCCTCAGCACCAGAATTTCTGCAGAGGAAGGGGCTTAGATCCGAAGGTGAGAGAGTGGGAGTACTAGGGGATTTATTCCTTTATGGTTGAGAAAACATCAGATGTACATACGAAAAAACAAGTGTGGCAAACGCTGCTGGAGACTATGGGGAACTTTGTGCCCAAGGCCCCCTAAATGCTGCCCCAGAGCTCAGATCTTCTTACTATAAGGTATACATTGTTTGGGGCACCTCTCTGGTTTTCTAACTCTGGCTCAGTCCTTTGCTTCCTCAGGTTGTTGCATTCTTGAGAAGCAGAAGAGTGAAATGATTAAGAGCACAGTCAGGAGTCAGATTGCGTGGATTCACATCCTGGCTTTGTCACTAACTTACTGTGTGGCTTTGGCCAAGTTACTTACCTTCTCTGTGCTCCAGTCTTCTCTGTAAAATGGGGATAATAAGCGTGCCTGCTGCCGGAGATGTGAGGGGTAAGTAAGGTAATATTTGCAAAGAATTTAGGCTAGTACGTGACACATCAAAAACATTATTTGTGTCTGCTGTTACTTTGATTATCATGGACAGCTGTCCAACACAGTAACCTTGGCCTCTCATGGAGCCTAAGAGTCCATCAAAGGTCTATGTCTTGGGCTCCAAGCCCTGAACTCTATGGATTCCTTTCTCACACCTGCTGTGAGGAGAGAACCCTTTGCTTTGCAAATATCCAGGAGTAGATTAAGGAGATTAGGGCCTTTTGTTTAGCTGAGATTAGAGAGGAACCCTGATCAACCTCCTACCCCTCCCCGCCCAGACAACTCCTTTCAGCAGTTGTATCTGCCAAAGACTCTGCTAGGAGTCCTCTCAAAGAGGAGCTGTATGTGCGGGTTGTATGGGGTGGTGTGGGTGAGGGATGGTGGAGCAAGAAAACCCAGGTCCCAGAGGCGGGCTGTCTCTGCTTGGGTCTCAGCTCTACTTATTCTCAGTGGGACCTTAGGCAGTTTACTTAATTTCCCTTAAATCTCAGTTTCCCCAGTCTGTAAAAGGGATGACAATAATCTGCCTCAGATGATTGATTTGAGGATTAAATGACTTAATCACCTCGCACATTGCATGTGCTGAATGAATGTTAGCTGTTATTACTATTTTCAAGACCGGGCCAATTCCAGTTAGTTAATGCCTCAAGTGCTTGGCAGTCAATGACTAGAGGCCAACTGAGTCAAAGGCCTGGGAAGGATCAGGGGAGACTGTAGATAACAACCATGGGAGTGCCAGCAGCCCGTCGTACTTATATTGAAGGCTGTAGGAGCCATTCCTGTATTCTCTGTGAACCCAGATTGCCCTTAATTGGTTCTGGATGAGAAGTTCCCAAGGGTCTGATCAGCATCTTTCAGAAGACCTTGAACACTCACCTAGCAGGTCTCTAAGCAGCAGGTATTGCCTGGAGTGCAGCCAGCAGTGCCACCCGTCCCAACTGGGATTTTAGTCAGACTCAGTGGGTGTCCTGGGGGCTGGTGTCAATGCCAGAGGTAAAACCACACCTTTGCTCCTCTCATTGCCTTCTGGGGCTGAGTGACCCTGAGACGCGTCTGGACATCTGTGATGTGGCCTCATAGTGGGCTTCCTGTAGGTGCATCCCCTTCTGTCTGGGAAGTTAGCCTGGGAGTGGAGTGGAGGGAGGGAGGCAGATCCTAAAACATTGTGATTCTCCATGCCTCGATCCACGGACATTTTTGCTGCTGTCTTTGCTCTGATTTTTATGGCTCCCTGGGGCCTTGTCCCAGGCCTTGCTGCTTTTCCCAGTCTGAATCAAAGCCTAACTATAAATGTCTGCGCCCCGTGAATTTCCTCCATCCTCTGTAAACCGGGCAACCTTCAGTTAAACAGAAGCAAGTTTGAAAAGTGATGCTTTCTCACTCCAAACTTGGTGAAACCTCACAAACTGGTAGCCATTACCTGACATCTATTGCTACAATGGAATCAAGGAGTTGGAGACTGGGCAGGGCTACCTACCACTGTCTGGCCAGGGATAAATCCTGGTCAAATGGCAGCCTCACTTCCCTTGTCCATACTCCTCCCCTAGAGTCCAGATGGTCTCTTTGGACATGTAGGGCCTACTGTGACCTGTAATGACTTTGAACCCTAGGCCGGCCTTATACCTGTGCCAGATATACCATTTTCCTAAACATAGTTTCAGTCAATAACCTTTTAAGGCTGTTCTTACCAAGTCTCCATTGTGTCTTGGGGTTGATTACCTAAGAAGGAAAACACAGATAAGGTTCAGAGGATAAATGGGAGCCATGTGTCCCCTGCTACTCCTTTATTCCTGGGTCAGAGGAAGGGAGCCTTGCTTGCTGAAGGGAGTCAGGTGCGGGGTGAGAAGGCCTCCGGTGCTCCCTATAAAAAGCTGTTGAGTGGCCATTCAGCCCTGGAACTCGCAAAGAGCACTTCCCATCAAAAAAGGGAAATTGCTGGGGCTTCCCTGGTGGCGCAGTGGTTGAGAATCCGCCTGCCAATGCAGGAGACACGGGTTCGTGCCCCAGTCCGGGAAGATCCCACATGCGGTGGAGTGGCTGGGCCCGTGAGCCATGGCCACTGGGCCTGTGCGTCCGGAGCCTGTGCTCCGCAACGGGAGAGGCCACAACAGTGAGAGGCCCGCGTACCACAAAAAAAAAAAAAAAAAAAAAAAGGGGGGGAAATTGCTGATTCTTGCCAGTGAGTCTGTCCCAGGCGGCCCAGTTGAGCTTTCAGAGTATCTGCTTTTTCTCCTCCATTTATTCTACCTCCACCCTCACTCTGTATGCTCCAAGGCTTCCTTGTCCCCTTTCTCTCTTGCAGATTCCTTGGGTTCATAACATAGTGGGGAAGGAAGGAAGGAAGAGAGGGAGAGAAAGAGGAAGGAAGGGCCTGCTAATCACCCAAGGGCTTCAGATGGGAAAGAAAATGGATAACTCTAGTGAAGCAGGACAAGGCCATTTCCCCACGTAGGGTGATGGAAGACTTGGGCTAGCCATTCTAGTTCTGATGTTCTGTGATGCCTCCTCACTGCCAGCCACAGAGCGGGAACTCAGTGCATACACTTGACCAAGGATTAATCAACTAACAGGAACAATTAGCAGAGAACTGGATGAGGCAGCGGTTTTTCTGAATGTGTTCTTTGGGGATAGGTGTGAGGGTTCCAGGGAGAGAGGCAGACAAGACCTTAAAGAGCTAATGCAGTTCCTCGAGTGCTAACTTATCCCTAGAGATGACGCCGCAACTGTGGGTAGGAGCCCAACGAGAATGGTCACTGAGTCAGATAGCACAGCGCATCCTGGGTACAACTGGGTAGCTTGGATGGAAATAAAATTTAGGAGCATAATTTCAGGTGAGAAGTAGAGTGAAACTGGTTCTGGGAAAGTGAGTTCTAGTCCTCGGTGTGAAGGGTACGGCTACCGGAGGGGGCCCTCTGCCTGCCCTCCCCTTCTCCACCTCTGGTGCCTCCTCTGCCCTTCTCCACCACTTTGGTTTATCTTTAGGGTCTGTTCATTCAACACATATGGATAGAGAGTTGACCATGTGCCAGGCACTGGGCTGGATAGAGGGGATTCAGTGGTGTAAGCACAGTCCCTGCCCTCAGGGAGTTCATATTCTAGTGGGCAGACCAATAAACAATTAGTGCTTTCGGGGTGAAACATGCTGTGATAGGGATAAGAAAGCACAAATCCCAGAGGAGCCTAGAGGGAGAACAGAGAGCCCAGTCCAAATGTCACCTCTCTTGGGAAGTCTTCCCTGGCTTGTTTTCTATAATATCCTGTGCATATCTCAATTTTAACACTTGTCTCATTGCATTGAGCTGAGGTTTGGTTGTGCTTACAGGTTTGACTTCCACACCAGGCTCAGAGTTCTCTGAGGGCAGGGAGCTTGTCTAGTTTTTCTTTTTGTCTTCAGAACCCAGTACTTAATATGAGTTTGTTGAATGAATAACAACAAGCGTTCCTGGTTCCTGAACTGCTCACTATCATCTGAGCTTCCAGGTAGCTCACCGAATGGCTACATTTACTACTTTCCCTGAAATCATCATGCAGGGGTCCATGTTGGGAAAGGATTTATAGAGCAGAGGGGGTACCAAGCCCCAGCTCCCCTTCTCCATTTACTGCTGAGTGCTGTCCCAGGTCAGCCAGGGAAAGAATGACCCTGCTACCCTCTGACCAAGATCTCTTTTCTTCTTTAGGGCTGGCCCTCCTGCTGCAGCTGGGTAAGTGCCCCATGTGAGGATGGGGAGTACCAGGGTGCCCTGGGGACAAGGGATATTAGTCAGGGCAGGGGCCACCTCTTATTTCCCTGCCATACCAGGCACAGCAACCAAAATTTTCTGTTACTTCACCAACTGGAGCCAGTACCGTCCTGGGATTGCCTGCTACATGCCCGAGAATGTGGACCCTTGTCTCTGCACACACATCATCTTTGCTTTCACTGGCATGACCAACAACCAGATCACAACCATTGAGTGGAATGATGAGACCCTCTATGCCAGCATCAATGGCCTCAAGTACTAGTGAGTTCTGGGCTTGGGCTCTGGGCTGGGTTGGAGGTTTTCACATGAGTCTTTCAGAAGTCCTTAGAGACACCAACACCAGAATGCCTAGTCTTTGAGTCCTGTTTGCAATCACTCTCATACCTCATCGGCAGAGCTATTGGCATCATCCTCCCTAGGAGAGGCAGGTTGCTGTCATTTGTCTGGATTATTTTCTCAGCAGATCCTTCGCATTGAATGCTATGTGTCCCATGAGGTGCCATCCACAAGGGATTCATTGCGAATACAGTCCCCTGGAGGTTGCCATGTTGCAGTACAGACCCACACCAACCTATGGGCTAGCTGTCAATTTAACCTGAGATGGTTCTCATGCCAATTAAACACTTAGCACATTTACTGGGTGACTATCAATGAATTGGGTGAGGCAGACATTATGCTGGGTGCTTTTCATTTATTATTTATGTAACCCTCACAACAAACACTAGGAAGTAGGCATGTTAAAGTTTAAAAGATATTTTAAGCTTGAGGAAACTGCACTGTAGAGAGGTTAAAAGCTTTCCTTAGCCCACAGAACTAGTAAGTGGCAGAACTCAGGAATGCCTGATCAGTTTATCAGATAGGTTAATTGATACTTTGGTCCAGTTGGGAATCCAGTGGGTAGGTTTTAAGATCAAGCTCACAGGACCTGGGTGCCTGCTGGGAGACACCGTGGAATAGAGGAGTGAGGTTTAAATCCTGGCTCTGCCAACCTTAGTAGCTGGGTGATCTGGAACAAATTGCTTAAGCTCTCTGAATGTCACTTAAAGGGCAAAGTGAGATTAATAGTTCCTGCCTGTTGGAATTGTAAGGGTGACAGAAGCAATGCATGTAAAGTACCTGGCATTTGGTAGGCACTCAGTAAATGGTAGACACTTCTACTGCCTCTATTCCTTGTTCTTTCCTTTAAGAGTCTCAGACTTTCAGCTTTCTGGCCTAGTGTATCCTGGCAGCTCCAGACCCTCTACCATCTGTGCTAAGGGACTACTTTTAGGTTCTTCCATCCTCCCTAGGATGCCCTGCCTTGACTTCCCTTGAAGCTTCCTGTTGAACCATGATCCACCAGCCCACTGGCAAGGCCAGGAACAGGAACCTGTTCAATGAGCATTTATACTGTGTCCTGGAGGTACCCAGAGTAAGAAAGTACTTTGCTCCTACAGAGAGCTCTGCTCCCGGTGCGAGATCAGAGACTGGTAATGAAGCAGGCCTGGTGCTGCTCAGGTGTGGGATACGAGAGTGGAGAGACTGACCGGCAGATGATATCTCCTTGTCTGTGGAATTTTATTCACATTGGGATCTTTCTATCTCCAGCAACAGGGAACTGAAAACCCTGCTCTCTGTTGGGGCTAGAACTTTGGAACCCAGGGGTAAGACTTTGCATTCACAGAGGAATCCCCGCTCCCAGATTACTCAGTCTTCCAAACTCCAAGGGCTCTGAATCCTCTGAAGTGGGTGGCCTCTGGCTTCAGGTATCAGTTTAGATATCCTATAACCTTCTGGTCAGAGCTCTCTTTGAAGTCTGTCCTTCCTTTATCACAGCTCTTACCACGCTGTATTTTAACTGCCTATCTACTTATCTATACCTTCCTCTATAGGAGCTCCTCCAGGGCAGAAACTCTATTCTATTCACCACTATACCCCAGCACTACCAAATGTCAAATGAATGTCTGAATAACTGAATATGCATCTGGACAAATAAGAGGCTAAGTGACAAGACAGAGGACCCAGGAGCTTAGGCCACTATTATTTCCTCCTGTGTCCCCCCACCCCACCCCTACCCTGGCCCCAAGTGCCGCATAATAGAATCCTGCCCTTGAGAGAGTCCTCGTTGAAGCCCATCTCTGCCACTAAGATCATAATGACTTGCTGACTCCAGATTCTCCAACATGGTGGCCACTGCTGAGAACTGCCAGACCTTCATCCAGTCAGCCATATAGTTTCTGAGGAAGTACAACTTCTATGGGCCGGACATTGATTGGAAGTATCCTGGCAATCGTGACAGCCCAGCTGACACCAAACAGCTCTTCACTGTCCTGTTGAAGGTGACTCACCTTCCCTGTGTCCAAAGAACATAGGATCTGGTCCACAATGGACTGGGGAGAAGACTTCTATATGATGAGGGGTTCTGAGAGAGGCTAAATACACCTGAGGGTGTGAATCTCAGCACTTCTGGCTCAAATCCTGATTTCTTTAGTGTAAGATCAGATTTTTCTTTCAGGGAAAACTTGTAGGGCCAAGTTATAGAGACTAGTGTAGGGGAGCATGAAAGTTAATTTATTTACAGTAAGAAATCTGCCAAGGAGTCTGAAACATTCATGTTCTAAGCACAGCTATGGGAAGTCAAATTGTCCTCAAACAGGTCCTTCCTTGGGGGGGCAGCATGTAGGGCAAGGTGAGCTAGTTACAGACTGAGATGTTCAATGGCCCCTCACTCTGGTAAGTAGAAGCAGATGCTTCCAGCGAAGAGGTACTCCTGCCACCAGGGCCAGACATAAAGTTGTTGGGCCAGAGTGTCCTCTCTCCTGGGCAGCTTGATTGAGCACCAGTGATTGTGTCTTTACTCTTATTTCCTCTTCTTCCATGATTGATTTTTCTAATTGTTAGATTTAATCATATATAGTCTGTAGAGCTAAGAGCCATTTTTTTTTGTCCATATATAAGCTTTCTTTTTTTATTTTTCTGCTCTGGACATTATTTGTGACTCTTAGAGGGTCACTAAATTTCCCTCAGTACAAGTTTTGGGGAGACAACTCATTGTTGTTCCCAGAGACCAACAACAGTTTTTTTTGTTTGTTTTGTGTTTTTAATTTATTTTTATTTTTGGCTGTGTTGGGTCTTCATTTCTGTGCAAGGGCTTTCTCTAGTTGCGGTGAGCGGGGGCCACTCTTCACCGAGGTGCGCGGGCCTCTCACTGTCGCGGCCTCTCTTGTTATGGAGCACAGGCTCCAGACACGCAGGCTCAGTAGTTGTGGCTCACAGGCCCAGTTGCTCCGTGGTATGTGGGATCTTGCCAGACAGGGCTCAAACCCGTGTCCCCTGCATTGACAGGCAGATTCTCAACCACTGCGCCACTAGGGAAGCCCCCCAACAACAGTTTTTGAAGCACTCTAAGCTGAACACTTTTCAGCTTTCTTTGTAAGAATCATGACCTTGTCAAATGTTCATGGGTCCTTGTAGCCTGAGTCCAGTGTCCTCTGTTTCACAGGAAATGTATGGGGCTTTTGAGCACGAAGCCACCCAGAGCAACAAGCCTAGGTTGTTGATTTCTGCTGCTGTGTCAGCTGGCAAAGGTACACACTTTTCAGCTTTCTTTGTAAGAATCATGACCTTGTCAAATGTTCATGGGTCCTTGTAGCCTGAGTCCAGTGTCCTCTGTTTCACAGGAAATGTATGGGGCTTTTGAGCACGAAGCCACCCAGAGCAACAAGCCTAGGTTGTTGATTTCTGCTGCTGTGTCAGCTGGCAAAGGTACCATTGAAACTGCCTACCAGATCCCCGAGATGTCAAGGTAAGTAAACCCCAAGTTCAGAGCTAAGTAACTCTGAGACCTGCCCCATAGATTAGCCAATGTTCAGGTACCTTGGAGAGAGAGGGCTCTGTCCCAAAAGAATAAGATGACCCCAAAGCCTGAGAGAGAGACATGGGAAGCCAGCCAAAATTCTCAATGATAAAAGGCTATTTGGAAAAGGTTAGTTGAGTTTCAAACTTCTACAAGACCTGAAGGTCTGAGTGCAGCCAGATATTGATTATGGATTGTGTGCCTTCTATATATCAATTTTTCAAATAAAGGTGAGAGAGAATGAAATAAAGAACAATAAAGCATATTCCCTCATGATGTAATTACAGTATGATGTAATTACACATTCAGTAGGGACTAGGAGCTTTAGGGGGAGTGGGATGGAGAGTATGATTTCCTCTGGATAATTTTTCTTCTCTTGTATCCTACCCCCAACAACCCAAGGTACATGGACCTCATCAACGTGATGACCTATAACCTCAGGGGCTCCTGGGATGGCTTCACAGGAGACGACAGCCCCCTGTCTGCAGGACCCAATGACAAGGGAGACTACCAATACTTCAGTGTGGTGAGTAAGGATTTGGGACAGCTAATTCTGATGAATGTTTTCAAAGCATGTCATGGGATCCCTGGCCAAGGACCAAAAGAGAGGCTGAGGAAGCTTGATGGACAAGATAAAGATGGTGATCTTTTTTAACTCAGTTCATGTTGCCTGCTTCTTTTTTCCTATGATTAATTGTACTCATTCATCTTTCACACCAAAGGAAGCAGAATAGTGGCTTGGGATAATCCCAAACATTGAAAACATAATTTAACTATCATTGTCATTGATGCTAGGAGCACATTTCATGATCTATCTTGCCCTTAATCTTCCTCACCTCCCTTCCACTTTCTCTCTATCCCATAAGATTTATCTTCTTAACTTGTATGGCATAGGCAGCTGTAATAATAAATCTTCTTAATGATTAGCAGGTGTGTAAGTTGGCTAGATGTGATTTCAGTGTAGAATGCAACCAGAGATATAAAAATTGGCATGGGAAAGTCTCCCAGGGGCATACCCCATGCTCAAACAATTCTGAGCTGCTATATTTCACAAGTTGGGAAAACAAGAGGCTGCATAGCTGAACTCCAGTCCCATCCCAAAAGCCAAGTCCAGTCTGAGGGGAAGGAGGATAGTGGAACATTTCGTTCCCAGTTGACACTTGGCCCTGCTACCTAAGTACTATACCTCTTGACTGAGGCTGCCTCTAACACCCAGTTCCAGAAGGGAGGGTACCCCTTTCCTTTCTGTGAGGTTGGGCTGTGGAAGGGTCTGGACTGCAGGCTATGTCTGAAGTGGCCAGGAAATTGGGTAGAAAATGTTGGCTATTCCACAGGCCTCTGGGCACATCCTCAGCTGCTTTTTAGTACAGTAATATGTTCCTTACCTTGCCTCTAGGATTATGCAATGAACTACTGGAAAAATCAAGGTGCCCCTGCTGAGGAGCTGATGGTGGGCTTTGGCGCTTATGCCAGTACCTTCACTCTCACTAACCCTGCCAGCCATGGCCTGGATGCTCCCACCTCTGGCCCTGGGACTGCCGGGTCCTACACTCAGGAGGCTGGAAGTCTTGCCTACTTTGAGGTAATGTCCCAGAGGGCCGGAGGAGCAGAGAGATTCACTTTCTGTTCTAAAGGATCATAGATACTTCCAAAGAGAAAGAATTTATACTCTGATTTCTAATACAGAGTACCCCATTTTTGCCAGCTCTGAGTGTATGTGGTAGGGAGGGACGGGTAGAATGAACTATTGATAAAACATCTTCAATTTTAACCTTTTAGAGTAAATATGCATCTTTCATGCTAGTAGCGGTTAACATTTACTGAGTCCAAATGGATAGCCAGGCTCTGTTCTCAGTGATTTTTATATATCATCCTATTTAACCCTCACAACAGTGAGATGCTGATTTTATCCTCTTAAACAAGAAGACACAGAGGCACAGAGGGATTAAGAAACTTGCTCAAGGTCACAGAACTTGTCAGTGGCAGAGCTAAGATTCAAACTAAAGTTGTCCAGCGCCAGAATCTCAGACCCTAAACATTATGTGTTATCACCCCCTTGTTGGCTCTTGGCTTTTTTTGTGGCAAAAATTCTTTCAAATAAGAGAAACAGGAAAACTTGTTTCAAAGGGAAACTGGGCCACAAGGCACAAAGAAGCTGCCTTGTCCCTTGTCTCACAGATGGGTATTGGCAGACCCAGGACAGGGATTCAGGTCTCGTCTTTCCAGCCAGTGCCCTTTCCACTGTGCCACCCACAAGAGGGAAAGCAGGGGAGCTGGGGTGAAACTGGAACCATGAGCTCTTATTTCCAGCAAAGAGAGGTGGGGAGAGGAGTGTATTCCAGAAGATAAAGTGAGGGAGGAGGGAGATGTGAGCCAAACACAGGCAGGTGCATCTGAGCCGTGATTTGTCCTCCTGCCCCAGGTCTGCTCCTTCTTGAAAGGAGCCACCGAGGTGTGGAACACTCCCCAGGAGGTGCCCTATGCCTACAAGGGGAATCAGTGGATTGGATATGCCAATCCCAAGAGCTTCACCCTCAAGGTAAGGCCCTCCACACCCTTCCTTCTGCACAGTTGGGAGAGGTAGGGAACCTGCCCTCCAAGTGCATTTGAATTATAAGAAAACACCTAAGAGAGGTAAGGCAAGACCCAGGGTGGCCCTAAGGTCTCAAGGGAGCTGGTGGCCCAGCTGCAGAGCTCAGCGGTTGGAACAGCCCCTCTGCTTCCGGGCAGTTGCAGCTGATTCCTTCCATCCCTCAGCTCCTGCGCCTTCCCGTCCCTGGCCCCCACGCCCACTCCTGGAGACTCCCTTTTGGCCCCTTTCCCTGCGCTGCTCTGCTCCTGATCCAGCGCTCTGATTCGTGCTTCCTTAATTAGGCACTCTTCCACCCCAAGGGCCATGGTGTAGATCAGAGTTTCTTCCTCTCCTTTGCTCCTCTCCTGCATACAGTAACTTCATACAGGAGGAACCCACATCGGGAGGCAAGAGATCCTTGGAGCCATTAGGCTTCTGCCCACTGGCCTTTACTTGCTCTCATCTGGGTGGTTACTATTTACCAGCCTCAAAGCCCTTCACCCTATACCTCCCCATCAGGAGCCCTGTCTCTCTGCCCAGACACTTGCCACGTGAAGGGCCCTGTATCTCTTATGACATCACAACCCACCCAAGCTCCAACTCAGACAAGCCTTCTCAGAAGGTGGTTGGTGATAACAGAGAGCAGGGGAGAGACTCATTCTCCCTGACTTGGTAGTCCTAAGATCTCTCCTTGTCTACAAGTATGTCCATGAGTCCCTCAAAGTCTCTGTGGGAAAGCCACTCTCCCATTCCCTCCTCTCCATGACTGGATCATGGCCTTCCCCATCATCCTGCTGGAGTCACTCCCTGTGCTTGTGCAAGGACATCCCACAGTGCCCCTGATTCTCTCCCACAGGGTGAGTGGCTGCTGAAGAACAAGTTGGGGGTCCATGGTCTGGAACATAGGCTTGGATACCTTCACGGGCACTTTCTGTGGACAAGACAAATACCCATTCATGCATGCCCTCAAGTCTGCACTCAGCGTCTCCACTCCCAGTAAGTAATGAAGCACTGCCTACCAGCCACGAGGTAACAAACTAGACATTAAGAAGGAAGAAAAGACTATCCAGAGCTCCTCCCAGTCTGGCCTCAAAGAAAGCCTCCTTCAGATCTTCCACCTGTCCTAGCATGTCCACAGGGAACTGGCATTTGGGACCTAGAAAGAGAGACTCAGGTGGCTGCTAGGAGACAGCCCCTGAGTGAGAGAGAAAGGCCCATCCCTGTTCCTGAGGGCTTTCCTTGTACAGCTGTTCAAGGAGCTCCTGGAGAACATTCCGGAGCCTGGGTAGAGAGAGGACCGCAGATGCCTTGTTCCTGTTCCTGTCTGCCCAGCTCTAGCCTTTAGGAACTTTGTGGAGCAGAGAAGACAAGGCAAGGGAGGGATGGCAAAATTAGGTGGTGAGGAAAGGGATGAGAGAAGGAGAGCCCTGAAGGGGTCCAGCTGGCCCATTCCCTGAAGTGAGGAGCAGAATTACAATCCATCTCAGCACACAGTTTTGCTCCAGACCCAAAGGCCTGGGCAAGTGCGGAAAGCAGAAGGGGCCAGGAAGACATGTGGACAGCCAGTGCTGACTGCTGGACCATGTCAGTTCTGCTGGTTCTTTCAGATTTCAAGTTATCCTCACAGGTGCTCTTGGAGACAGGTGTAATTAGTCTACTTAAACATAAAAACTAGGGAAGGAGAAACAGGGAAGTATTAGTCAAAGGGTGCAAGTTTCAGTTTTACAATATGGATGAATCCTAGAGATCTACTGTACAACATAGTGCCTGTAGTTAACAATACTATATTGTATACTTAAAAATTTGCTAGAAGGGTAGATCTTGTGTTCTTACCACAAAAAATAATAATAAATAAAGAGGACAGGAGGAGACTTTTGGAGGTGATGGGTTTGTTTACAGCACTGATTGTGATAATCACAATGTGTACTTATCTCCAAACCCATCAAGTTGTATGTAAACACTTTGTATGTCGATCATACCTAATAAAGTGGTTTAAAAAAGAAAGACAACAGTGTAGTAGGCATAGCACAGGCTCTGAACTCAAGGTAGAACTGGTTTTGAATCTCAGTTCTCACCTTAGCTGACATGAATAAAATGATCTTTAAAATTCTTCCACTTTGTAAGATTTTGGGGGGTTATGGAACATAGTATTTGGGCAAGCATTTAGGTGATAAAGGTGATAAATAAACATTATTTTCCTCTTAAAAATAAAATAAAAACAAAGCTAATTATTGTGTAGCACTTACTATTTTATATAGCATACACATGGGAAAATGCTTTACGTAATAATTCTAAGAGATAGTACTAGTATTCCATCATTTAAGGGAGGAAATTGAGGCTCAGAGAAGTTAGTGACTTGTTTGTGGACACATAGCTCATGGCAGAGCTGGGCTGTGAACTTGGGTATCACTGATTCAGGCCCAGAGCGTTTAACCACTGGTTCAGATAAGATGAGGAACCCCCAGTGACACTACAGACACAACACTTGTGCTGGGAAAGTAGTCCACCCCAGAACCTATGGGGCCCTTTTCTTACTCTCTCAGGTTGCAGAGTGCCCACGTCTACCATGGGATCCCCCACCAACACTGTGGCTCCCGGGAGTGACAGCGCTGGAGAGAGTGGATTCTGTGCTGGAAAGTCCAACAGTCTCTATCCCAGCCCCACCAGCAAGTGTGCCTTCTACAACTGCGTGGATGGACGTACCTACGAAGAGGCTTGTCAGACAGGCCTGGTCTTTGACACCAGCTGCTCTTGCTGTAACTGGACTTAAGCCATCTGCTTGTGGGGTCCATTGGGGACTGTAGGACAGAAGGATGATTAAATGGAAGTTTTGCCTCAGACTACCAAGTTGTCTACTTTGATTTGTAAATCTACGTGATACTCCCCTGTGTGTAAAACAGAAGCCTTACCTTCTTGCTTCCCAGCGGTCTCCAGAGGTTGGGGCCGGGAGACAAGGATGGGTAGTGGCTGGGACCTCTCTGAGCATTTCCGTGAGAAGTTCTGGTGTTCCGGGCTGCTCTTGAGGCAGAAGGGGAGAGGAAATGGAAGGCTGTAGGGTCAAGAGAGATCAAGGGAGATTTGATCTCTCATTTTGTTCTTTCCCACAAATATGCCTCTAAAGTGTCTTGCAGAAGGACATAGAAAAGTGGTTGGACTCAGAACACAATTTACTGCATCACCTCCTTCAGGAACTCTTCCTTTACCAGGTTAACTCATCTCCCAACTCCAGGGCTAAACAACCCAAGCAAACCATACTTGTTTGAAGACAGAGCATGAGGGCCACCTGTAGGATGGTCCACACACTCCACTTCCACGCCTGTGAGGCTAGAAACAAAGGCCATTGGCACAATTGCAAAATTAGCTAACTTCAAAAAATATTAGCTCATTTTCATCTTTATTGCCACACTACACCTGAATGTACCCTCGATTCCCTCAGAGGAGGTACCAAGAAAATGGAAAGAAAAGGCACCTTACAGCAGGGGTGGGAGGTTTCGCTCCTACCATCTCCAGGACAGCATGGCCCCTGCTCTGAAGAAGCTGAGGAAGCGTACAGCTCACCAAGCAAGGACTTGCTTCCACACTAATCAGCTTGTTTAGGAGCTCAGGGAGGACTGGTTCTGGAGATTATGCTATTTTGACAAAACCAATGCAAACAACAAGCAGAAGTTAATTTCTTTCCTTCCCATCTCATCAGCTGGAATATGAGCAGGGTTTCTACCCATCTCAGTTTGCCTGGGATAGTCCTGGTTGTTAACTATTGTCCCAACTTCCCATTCATTTAGCAATTTTACTGGTTTAAGAATTTTATTAAAAGGTTTTTTTTTTTTTTTTTTTTTTTTACTAGTTGTATCAAAGTTATCTGGAGTAGATTTCACACACCTCTACTTTATACTACTTCCAATTTCTGCCATGGTCTGTACACAGCATTCTTACTTTAACACATGGTTAAATCTAAATGTTCACTGGTAATAACCCATCTCTCTTTTCCTGATTCTTTTCTGACAAATCTTAAATTATAGCCTCTTGCGACTGCCTGCAGATGCTCACTGAGAAACGGACGTGTGCTTGGATGGAAGTGGCTAAGGACAGCTATCTCCTCTTGGTCTGCAGGGCCGATGGGGGAGGTATTGACACGGCTGCTCCTTGGTGGGCCACCCACTGTGCTGTGGCCTGAACCACGGCCTGTGAGAATCACAAAGTCATCAGGCCACCAAGGGTGGGATCAGTGGGAAATGTGGGAAAATATAGGTTAGAATTATGTGTAATATGAACAGGGAAAGAGAAACCAAGCAATGGGACCATTGAACTTATAAAGAGTAGTCTGAATGCTCTTGCTACAGGGTTTGTCATTTATTGTGTGGCATAAATCTACAACTGCTTATTTTATTGTCTGACAACCCTTTCTATTTTTCAAGAAAATGCCTTTGTCAGCAATAAGCTATATACAATTAAAGTGACTATATAATGAAAACTTAAGTACTGAATTTCCATTTTCTAAGAAAGTTGAGCTGAATGTATAACTTGCATAAGATGTTAGTTGACATTCACTATCTACCATGGGGCTGTTGTGTATTGCATGAAAACCAGAGGTCACAAATCTGCTGAGCAAGCAACAGCATCTATGTCTAAATTACTAACTATTTTAAGAGAATTTTACTTAAAGATGACGATTTAACAAAGGTAATTGCCAAAGGTGTTTTATATCACTTGGTGAAGGATAAATTTCATTTAGGCGGATATAAGAATAGATGTGCCAAGTTCATTTCTCTCTTTTCCTAATCTGTGTGTGTGTGTGTGTGTGTGTGTGTGTGTGTGCGCACACACATATTTATAAAAGTGAAGCTCTGTTTGCTTCACAAGCTTTTAAGTAATGCAAAATTTATATCACTGTCATCAGATGCTTTAAATAGAAAGTCACATAAGTTAATTCTAGTAATAGTTGAATTTTTTCACTCAGTTCATGAAATCAAAGTAAAGTTTTTGGCAGTTCATTTCATCAAAGGTGAAACATCTGACATTATTGTAAATGTTGTTGTAAATTCAGTTAAAAATTTCAGCATTGGAAATTATTTTTGCAGTGATAATATTTGTGGTGATGAATTTAAATATCAATGGAACACAACATTATGTAAAAAAATATTCTTTCTAAATTAAAAAACCTACAGAGCAGAAATATCCTGGGAATTAGTTGTAGGCCACAAGTCACTCATTAATGTGTTAAAAAAAAGTGACATTCTATCATTCAAAATAAAAATTGTAAAATTTTCAAATATTTTTATATACATAGAGTAACTGATCTATAATTTTTGGACAATGCTGACGCTGAGTACAAGAAAATATACACCAACGTGTCAGTACAAACTTCCTCTCTTTGCTGCCTATTGTCTGTTGGATTTTAGAGATGTTTGGACCACTGAAGAATTATGTCTTAATTAATTCAAAGTGTTCCACAGTGGTACTGAACTTTTAAAAAAAATTTTAGATATCTTCTACGTTTTGATTGCATTTTATTCCAAAACGGTTATAAATATTTTATCAAAGTATTCAATGAAGAAGCTCTAAAGCACTTTAACTTTTGAAGCTTTAATAAGTTAATATTATTTAAAAAATGAATTTTGCAAATAGGAAGACTCTGAAAGAGGCATCTAACAAATTAAATGAGAAGTGAACAAATTAAATGATAAGTGCTCAAATGTATATGACATACGGTTCTGAAATTTTAAAACTGCATTTTCAAATATTTCAATTTGTAGGAAGAATATTTTGATTGAGCCACTATTTTTAGCTACAATTTTTAATTAGATATATTTATTGCTATATTAGATTAGAAAGAAACTGAAGAGGCATACAATCTTGCAGCATCTAAATTTGGGGAAACATTCAAAGGAGTAATGAAGATATTTGTTGAAGAAAGCTTCTCTGGATGGAGGCAAAAAGATAACATCTGTGAAAATATCTGAGTTAAAATATTTAAACATTTTAATAGAAAAAAGTAGAATTGAGAATATCCCCCATTTAGAAGAATTTCCTCTGAGCATATGTAGAGAGAGTTTTTCTCAATTAAAAATTGTCTGGCCTACAAAGAAAAATCAACAGAAGTTTTATGGATTGAATTGTGTCCCTCTAAAATGCATATGTTGGGCTTCCCTGGTGGCGCAGTGGTTGAGAGTCTGCCTGCCGATGCAGGGGACGCGGGTTCGTGCCCCGGTCCGGGAGGATCCCACATGCCGCGAAGCGGCTGTGCCCGTGAGCCGTGGCCGCTGAGCCTGCGCGTCCAGAGCCTGTGCTCCGCAACGGGAGAGGACACAACAGTGAGGGGCCCGCGTACCGCAAAAAAAAAAAAAAAAAAAAAAAAAAGAATAAAATGCATATGTTGAAGTGCTAACCCTGAGTATGTCAGAATGTGACTGTATTTGGAGACAGGTCCTTTAAGGAGGTAACTGAGGTAAAATGAGGTCATTAGGGTAGCCCCTAATTCAGTATGATTGGTGTCCTTATAAGAAGAGAAGATTAGGATACAGACACACACACACACACACACACACACACACACACACACACACACACACAGAGGGAAGACTGTGTAAAGACACATGGAAATGATGGACATCTACAAGCCAAAGAGAGAGGCCTCAGAAGAAGCCAACCCAGCAGACACCTTGATCTCAGATTTCCAGCCTCTAGAACTGTGAGGAAATAAATTTCTGTTCTGTTATGGCAGCCCTAGCAAAGTAACACCAAAGGTATCAGCATCTTTGAAATAATTAACCATGAAAAGCAATTTTGAAGAAGATTTCAAGCAACATTATAAAAAAAAATTTAAATAGTAAAACCACTTTGAAAAATCTTTATTCTTCAGAAAAATGCCAGTGACACCTTACTAGAAATATGGCTAAGAAATAGATTGAAGTTTGTGAATATGTAGCAAGAATAATTATTCAGAATTTAAAATTTTGATTTACTTGCATACATATATATACTTTTTAGAAAAATAAATTTTTGAAAAAAAATTTTAACAGAACTATTTGGTAAGTCCATTTGTATAACATAACATCAATAAAAAATAAACATTTCAAAAATTACATATTTCTAATGCCCCTTTCACTCAAACGTGTCTGGGTTTGGATGATAAATTATGTAAAGGGCTCAGAATTGTTCATCAGATATTCCATTATATACTGAATGTCCCCATACATCTGCAGAAAGGAAGACCCCAGATTTGCACAAAGTGCTGACCCAGCCATTTTGTAAACTAACTACAAAGAGAAAACTTGAACTTAATTTCTTGTGTATCTGACATATTTCAGAGCCATTACAGCATCTCTGGCCCAGGGTTTCCCCATCTCCCTGTGATCCCTGTGGCTTGCACTTTAGCCATTTGCACATGTGTCTGGATTGCTGTCTTTATCCTGAGAGTCCACACACCCTCATGGCTCCTTATCTCATTGCCCTGGCTCTGCCAAGAAGGAAGTCACCCTCCGTATTCCCACAGTCCTCGCTCCAAGTTCCTTCCTGCTGCTTTATTTATTTAACCAACATTTATACAGCACGCTATGAACAGCCCTGTCCTCAGCACTCTAATAAACATCAACTCACTGGATTTTCATTAGGACCCCCCTGTGGTAGTCATGGTGATTATTCCCACTTTACAGGACACTTGCACAGAGAGGCTGAGAGACTTGCCTAAGGTCAAAGGGCTGGCAAATGCATTTCAAAGCTGGTAGTGTGGCTTCCGTGTCCGTGATCTTAACCCACACTCCGTGCTGCCCTTTGGCCCATCCACACCCGGAGGCCACTCCTCATTTCCAGCCCGGGCTCCAGTCTTTGAATCATACTCAGAATTGAGGGGAAAGTGAAGTGGAGCGGGTCAGGGGGCAGTACCCAGTGTTTTAGGAGCCGCTCCTCTGACTTCAGCACACCCCATCCAGGAATCTGAGTCACGCTGCCCCTGACTGTCTGATCGCCCTCCCGGCGGGGCAGGGACCTCGAAGGGGGAGCGGGGTGGTTGGAGTATGCTGGCAGGTGGTGACCCAACCCGCGGGGCTGTCCTTGAGCCATCTCGCCAGGAACCACCAGCATCCTCATCACTTGCGCGGAGTGATCCACCCCGCGTGCGGAGCCGCGACAGCGACTGTCCCTCTTTTCCCTCCCGCGGGGCCACTGGATCCCAGGCAGAGCAACCCCAAGCCGCTTCCCCCGGCGAGCGCACTTGCTGGCGCCTCGGCACTCTGTCCCCTCTTCTACCCGCGTCCCCTCCCCCCATCTTCCACGCCCCCCTCCCGCCTCCTTCGCGAGGGTTGTCGAGCTCAGAGCAGAGGTTAAGGGCAGAGGAGCCAGAATCTCTTAGGGTGATGAAGAGAGCCAGTTTGCTGTCACGGCTGGACTGGACGGGACGCCACAGGGTGGAGTGAGCCCAATGAGGAAATCCCCATCGCCGTTCCTGGAAGGAGACAATTGAAGGTCAAGTGATAGCGCGCTGGAAGTGTCAGTGATCTACACCTCCTGCACTTCACAATTCTCGCAGCTACCTGAGCCCTTCATCCACACCCACAGGCTGTGTGATCCATTGCTAAAGATTGACTTTTTTTTTTTTTTTCAGAACCTCTGTAGGGGCGTCCTGAGTTGGCTTGAGCTGTCAAGGCCAGGATCCAAGGCTGGATTCTTGGCTGGAAGGAGCATCCCATGTTGGGTTCTACCCCGGGAAAATATTAGGGAAGTGAGGACCGTCTCAAGCACAGGCCGCCTGGACTCCTAAGGCCGCTTGGCGCTGGCTGCTGGAGTTCCCTTCCCACCAGCCGACCTGGGCCACCACAGTCTAGACAGGCGCGGTCGCCACAATTCCCAGCAACAAGGAGCAGGTGGGCCACGCCCTGGGTCTTTAAAACCTCCTGGCTAGAAGCTCTGAGAGCCCAGATGGGAGGCAGGTAAGTCTGTGGGACCAGGTGCCCAGACCTTGCCCATTATTCCTACACATTGACACTCACCTGCTCCACTCTTGTCCTGCTGTCACTAGTTCCTCACTCCATCACCATTTTTTTTTTCAAACATCACTATCAGAGTTATCATTTGGATCTGACAGGTTGCTGTTCCATCAGCTGCAGCATTTCGCAAAACATGTTCTAAATAACACCAGCGTTTTGCAAGCTGGTAATAAATGAAACACATTTGGGAAATGTATCCTATATTCATACTATGTGTGGGCCACAAATTTGATTCTACATTTCTGTTAGCCAGTAAAAAATAGGAAAAGAAATTAGTTACACAATATATAATATCCAGAAGATCAGAACAAACCAACAAGACAAATCCAACTAGTTTAGATTCTAAGAGCAGAAATAGACTTCTCCCCAGGATTTTCATAAAGAGAACACTGTATAATGTGAGGATGAACATCCTCCCAGTACACACAAGGCATATTTTATAGATGGATGCTCCCTATAGCATCCCTCAAAAGAAAGGGAGGGCCTAAGTCCAAAATGCAGTCAATCAAAGCAAAACTCTGGGGAGCCTATAACATAAGAGCCAAATCTGAGTTCTCTGCTGGGCTCTCTAGAGCTGGGCTGTCCAAAAGAGTAGCCACTAGTCACAGGTGGCTACTGAGCACTTGAAACAAGAAACATGGCTCATCCAAACTGAAATGTATATTTAAGTGTGAAATACACACCAGCTTTTGAAGACTCACTAAAGGGAAAAAAGTAAAATATCTCAATAACTTTTATATAAATTGTATAAATGAGTAGTCACATGATGAAATGTTATTATATTATATATATATATATATATTTTTTTTTTTT
>NC_041217.1:86132676-86139818 GCF_002837175.3 Physeter macrocephalus | reverse complement strand
CCATGGCTCACGGGCCCAGCCGCTCCGCGGCATGTGGGATCTTCCCGGACCGGGGCACGAACCCGTGTCCCCTGCATCGGCAGGCGAATTCTCAACCACTGCGCCACCAGGGAAGCCCCTGAAATGTTATTATAGATAAATTAGATTAAATAAAATATTAAATTAACTTCACTGGTTTTCTAAATGTAGCTGTTAAAAATTTTAGAGTTATATATTTCTACTTAACACAGCTGCAGTGTTACTTAAACTATATACCATATAAAACTATATATAAACTATAAATATCAAGTATGCATGACAAAAAGATTCCATATTTAATAATTTGGGAAACACTGTCTACTGTATCCCCTTCTTGGTGTGTTCTGTGGGACAGTAATGTGGAAAACTTGGGAAAAAGTTTCATGAATTAAACATATTTGGGAAATGCCAGGTTAAGCATAGAGGACTTCTTGGGGCTTTCAATACCATGAGAATTGTGATTTTCCAAGAGATGCTTCTCAGATGCAGCATTTTCCCAACATCTTCAACCAAAGAACTCCTTTTATCATGAACACAGCACTCATTGACATAACTCTGAAGGGCAGTTTAGGGAACACTGGCCTAGAGGATAAGTCTCACAGGACTTACCTTGGTCCCTAAGGCTCTCGTGTGGCTTGTGGTTTGGCTCCAAAATCTTTTCTTTTACTATTTCCTCCAGTTAATATCTAATATTTAATATTTCCACTAGATTTCAAGTCTTCACCCCAGACTTAATGAATCGGACCCTTTGAGACTACCCTTTTTATATCAATTAACTTTTGTTGCATGATAAACCTCCCCCAAATACAGTGGCTTATAATAGCAACAATTTTACATGCTATGCCATGGATGAACTTTGCTGAGTGAAATAAACCCATCACAAAATGACAAATACTATATGATTCTACTTACAGGAGGTATCTAGAGTAGTCACAAGCATGGATACAGAAAGTAGACGGTGCTTACTGGGAAATGGGCAGTTGTTGTTCAGTAGGTATAGAGTTTCAGCTTAGGATGATGAAAAAGTTCTAGAGAGCTGTTACACACAATGTGATTATAGTAAACACTACTAAACTGGACCCTTAAAAATGGTTAAGAAGATAAATATTACAGCATGTGTTTTCTATCACAATTTTAAAAATTTAAATTCAAAAAAACCCAGCAACAATAAATTTAGTTTGCAATTCTGTAGATCCGCAATTTGGGCTAGGATGAGCTGGACACTCCTTCTACTGGTCTTGGCTGGGCTGAAGCATGCCTCTATGGTCAGCTGGCAGTCAACTGGCTGACACTGCTCCTGGGGTTGCCTGGCTCTCAGCTAGGGCCATTAGGGTGACTGGCCACATGCTTCTTGTCCTCCATCAGGCTTACTCTGCTCACATGGCAGTCTGCATTCTAAGGCTGTGAGAGCAAAAGCCACACAGTCTCTTCAAAACTAGACCAGGAACTCACACAATGTCATCCCTCTTGCTGCTTTCTATCAAAGCAAATAAGGCCAGCTCAGATTCAAAGGGTGGGGTAAGTATCTCTATCTCCTGATGCAAAGAGCTAAAAAGCAGTGTGACTATTTTTACAATGGTCCACACAAGTCCTGTAGTCCCATTTTCTAGAACAATCCATTATGATCGGTTTCTTATCTTTGATATGTACAGAAGTATACTTTTTTTAATGAGGCTACCTTCCTGTTTATTTTATATAATGTACAACCAAACAGTGCATAAACTTTTACTTGATATAATAAAACTTCCTATTTCAGCACAATGTCAGAAGCAGACTCTTTTGTACTTCACTTTTTTCACTTTCTCAGACACATATGATCAGCAGATCAGAGCTATTTTATTTTTTTTAGTGGTGAATTTTTGTATTATCACATTGCTATGCTTCCCTTGCCCCCGTCTCTCCATTGTCTTTATTGTATCTCAATACTAAATGCAGGATATTCTCAATACGATCTTTTCCAAATACATTTTTTGAGTCCTTCCGTCTACCTCTGACCATTTTCTTTGGAATCTTTAACCCCAGGTGCATAGCTGTCCACTCCTCAAGCTGAACTCCTTTTTGCTTGGCTCTAGTGGTTACTCTGGACCAACTTGTCCTGTAGCACTTAATTCACCAGATCATAATTTTCCACATATTTACCTATCTGTACCAGTGATGGTGAGCCCTGTGTCTTGTTTACTCATACAGCCCAGCATCCTCATGGTACCTGGCACAATGTAGGCATTCACTAGGTCATTATTAAATAAAGAAATGAACATTAATGAATAAATAGTTCAATGCAGGTGCATTCCCATGGTTTTTTACTGTGAGTACGGTATCTGTCCACAAGGTTATAAGGGATGGGAACTGTACCTCCTCCCTTTATTTCTTCCAACTTGTGACTCACATTTTACTGGAAGAATGCCTTCTTTTAATACCTCTACCCTGGTTTCCCATATCCTCATTACTATGACAACACTCTCAGATTTCTGTGTACACATCTATGAGTAGCACCTGTTAGATTCTGCCTCTTTATCAGAGTATTTCTTCTTTGTATGTGCTTTAAGTGATGGGAACTCTCTGGAAACAAGGGCCTCTACCCTCCTCACTCCTTCCTGTGCACTTGGAAAGAATGATTGTGCAACTGTGGATACAGTATTTTATGTATGTCAATTAGGTCAAATTTACTAATCATCTTCTCAGATCTAGACACTGAATTTTCTTTTTCTTCTTACTGTGGAGAGGTACTTTAAAATCTCCCACTGTGATTTTGAACTTGTCTGTTTCTCCTTTCAGTTTTGTCAATTTACATATCCTAGAGACTTCGAATTTTGATATCTTCTTGTTGGGTCAACCCCTTATTATTACAAAATGCCCTTCTTTATCTCAAGGAATACTTCTTATCTTAAAGTCTGCTTTGTCTAATATCAGTATAGCTACACCAACTTTCTTTTGGTTAGTGTTTACATGGTACATTTTTCCCATCCTTTTACTTCAATCTTGCTGTAGCTTTGTGGTATGTATCTTGTAAGCAGCATACACTTAAGCAGTTTTTAAACAAGAAAATAGATTGCCAACCTTTGACTTATGCCTAGAGTATTTAGCCCATTTACATTTACTGTAATTACTAGTATATTTAGGTTTAAATCTACAATCCTTTTTTATTTTTTTTCACTGCTCCAGTCAACTAAAGGGAAACTTTATTGACACCCCCAGGACCATGGAGGTACGACCCTGCAGAGCAGGAGGGACTGTATTTGACCTTCCTCGGGTGTATGTTGTTGGTGTGGCTTGTAACATTTGAAAGCATAGGTGCAGGTGAGGGAAACTCTTGGGACAGCTTATCTTGTCAAAGTTGTATTTCTGGTCTAGCTGGTGGGAGGAAGCCTCAGTAATGCCAACTGGTAGGTGCAGCACCAAGTTCAGGGTGGATTTTTCCTGGATGTTGGAGTCTGAGTGAGTATAGCCACCCTCCAGCTGCTTACCCATGAAAATCGGAAGGTGCTGCCTAGGTGGGATGCCCTCCTCATCTTGAATTTTACCTTTGACATTCCTTTGACACCTTTGACATGGTCACTGGGCTCAACCTCAAGAGCAAAGACCCCATCAGGGTCTCACAAAGATCTGCATCTCTACATCTTCTTATTGGCTGCCTCATTGAAGAGAAAGAGCTAAATCTACAATCTTTTTTGACCTGCATGATTTATATTGTTTTCTCTCCCCATTGAAGAGAATAACAATTGTGAAAAGGGAAGAAAGGAAGGAAAATCTTCAGACTGTAGACTAGTTTTCAGGCAGATAAATTCTAGCAGAGAGTACATAGGAAATTTGAGAATCTGGACATTTATTCTATTCAAAAGTGTTGTTAGATATGGACTTTGAGAGCATTATACAGAGTGAAGTAAGTCAGAAAGAGTAAAACAAATATTGTATATTAATGCATATATGTGGAATCTATAAAGATGGAATAGATGATCCTATTTGCAAAACAGAAATAGAGACACAGACGTAGAGAACAAATGTATGGATGCCAGGGGGCAAGGGGGGGAGGGTGGGAGGAACTGGGAGATCGGGATTGACACATATGCACTATTGATGCTATGTAAAAAATAGATAACTAATGAGAACATACTGAATAGCACAGGGAACTCTACTTAACGCACAGTGGTGACCTAAATGGGAAGGAAATTAAAAAATGAGGGGATATATTTATATGTATAGCTGATTCATTTTGCTGTACAGTAGAAACTAACACAACATTGTAAAGCAACTATACTCCAATAAAAATTAATTTTAAAAAGTTATATGTATACCTGATCCATTTTGTTGTACAGTAGAAACTAAAACAACATTGTAAAGCAACTATACTCCAATAAAAATTAATTTTAAAAAGATACATAAAAATTTTTGATTCTCAAATCAAAGAATACCTTGGCATTTGGTTAGAAGTATCTATAAATTGATATAATCTCATTGATGATATCCTTTTTCCTACTTCCTCTGTATTTGGAATCCAGCCTAAAAGAGCCCTTAGTGGGGGGTCCAACTAAAGTAGCCAATATGAGTGCTTATCTATCCTCCCTTGCAAATAGCCATGAGCATCCACTAGTAGCCTCAACCACTAGTTAAACAAACCAAGAAGTGTTGAATATTGTTTATATTGTTAAATCTATGGACCAAGAGAAAGTCACCTACTCCCCCCTCTCTCTAGTTTCCAGGAGACTACCTCATAGTAGGCCCAGAACCCAGACTGCCTAGTATAGGACCCAGAGGAACCAGGGCCAGTGGTAGCAGCATGAATTTCATGGTCACAGGGGTTGCTCAGGATGATGGTGAGTTCATAGGCTGGGAATCCAACTATGAGCTTCTCAGCTGGGAACCCATTGTCCTTCTAGTGGTTCTTGGCATAATCCTGTAATGGCAGGCAGGTTAGCTAGAGGCCTGATCCAGTTGATGGTCTAGTAATTAGGTATTTACTAAGCTTTTCTGTTACAGTTATACCTGCCGTACAAAGTATTTGCAATGTATTTTAACGCATCATTGATGTATCACTGTTGAAGTAGTATGTCTCTATATCAACAAACTTCTTTTAATAAAATACCAATATATAGGCTTTAGATATAACCTTCCCATCAAAAATATATGGAGAAGGATTAAGGGTTTTTTTTTTCATGATTTTTCTGGTATGATCCAGTGGTGGGTGGCTGAAATTCTGTATGGCGTACATGTGCAAGAAATTAGAATATTAGAAAATAGACAAAGCAGAAAGGGAACAGAAAGAGGGGAATGGTGGGAGAAACATTCTGTAATTTATGGAAAAATGAGTAATGGTACTTCATTTTCTTTTCTAAAAACAGCGCTGATTTCTAACCTTGTTTCCTATCTGATAAAATTTTCAGTACAGTATTAATTAGTTGGTGAATTTTTTATAAGTGGGAACTAGTTAATTAATTGTAACAGCTTAATTTCCCATTTAAGAAAATTACTAAATTTATGATACCTTTTGTCCCTGAATTTCCATGTGATTTACAACATCATCTCTGGTCTGCATTTTAGTCTGTTCAGGGACTCACCCCATTGAGGTTGGCATTGCTGCCATTGTCAGTTGGGTATTTGTAGAGACAGCTGTTCTCTCCTGTGTAGCCCTCCCAGGGACCTGGAGGTCATGAGTCATGACATGGATATAGTCCAGTGGGGTAAAGGATTTAAAAACATTTCTGATTGTCATTTTCCACTCCTATGCAGGCAAAAGATAAGACTTCCGAAACCTCCTAAACAAGGTCCCTGAACAGCAGGCAGACAAAGGATGAGTGTCTCTGGCACAAGTGATGCACAGAGGAGGTATAGGACATGTTATCACTCACTGGGACGGGTGGGGGAATCTCATAGCCAGACTGGATGTTGGGGATGCCAGCAACTCCTGTGGCAGTGACCATCAGCTTGGGCATGTTGATTTACTTGGCCTTCTGTTCAAAAGCTTCACACATTTCCTATACAAAAGTAGAAAAAAGTCTATGAATATCAACTCTAAGTTGATTTCATTCCTACTTTTTGAATTATGTTAATCTCTCCCATCCTTCATTCTTCAGCATCCTCACTGGAATAGAGTCTCCAGATCCTTCATCTCCAACTGAGATTGTAAGGATTTAGATTTCTATATGGGCTCAGTGACCTTTCATAGGAGACTGGTTGTGTGCTTTCCAGTCAAAATAATATGGAACAGTTCACCTGCACCAGGATAGTGAAGAGATTCTTGTTCTAAGGAGTGCTCCCACAAGAGCCAGGGTACTTCCAAAGTCCAGCCCGTCAAACTCATACTGGCACAGGAGTTTCGTAACTGAAGCAATAGAAGTCCAGTGGTTCTCAGGACTGGAAACCATGGCAGTGAAACTAAGAGAGACCCAAAGAAAGCGTGTGAGAACTTAGTGGTCCCAACACCTTGTAGTAAAATCAACGTAGGAAGTCATCTTGGGACTTCCCTCGTTGTCCAGTGACTAAGACTCTGCACTCCCAGTGCAGGGGGCCCAGGTTTGACCCATGTTCAGGGAACTAGATCCTGCATGCATGCCGCAACGTAGAGTCCGCATGCCGCAACGTAGAGTCCTCATGCCACAATTAAGATTCCACATGCCACAACTAAAAGAACCCAGTGGTCCAGTGGTTAAGACTTCGCCTTGCAATGCAAGCGGTGCAGGTTCAATCACTGGTCAGGGAACTAAGCTCCCACTTGCCACACAGTGTGGCCAAAAATTTAAAAACAATAATAATAAATAAATAAACAACAACAACAAAAAAGACTCAGTAAGGTGACAGATTTGAAAATGCTTTAACAAAGCAGAAGACACCATGTATATGCCTTGCCATATTATTTTTATTGTTAACATTTTTTTTTGCAGTTTTATTTTTTTAATCATTTTTTTAAAATTGAAGTATAGTTGGTTTACTATGTTGTGTTAGTTTCAGGTGTACAGCAAAGTGATTCAGTTATACATATATATATTCTTTTTCAGATTCTTTTGCATTATAGGATCTTACAAGATCTTTTTTTTTTTTTTTTTTTTTTTTTGCGGTACGCAGGCCTCTCACTGTTGTGGCCTCTCCCGTTGCGGAGCACAGGCTCCGGACGCGCAGGTTCAGCGGCCATG
>NC_041217.1:86129109-86132256 GCF_002837175.3 Physeter macrocephalus | reverse complement strand
GGACGCGCAGGCTCAGCGGCCATGGCTCACGGGCCCAGCCGCTCCGCGGCATGTGGGATCTTCCCGGACCGGGGCACAAACCCGTGTCCCCTGCATCGACAGGCTGACTCTCAACCACTGAGCCACCAGGGAAGCCCCCAAGATCTTGAATATAGTTATCTGTGCTATACAGTAGCTCCTTGTTGTTTATCTATTTTATACGTAGTGGTGTGTATATGTTAACTTTTTTTTTTTTTTTTTTGGCCGCTCTGCAGGGCATGTGGGATCTTAGTTCCCAACCAGGGATTGAACCCACGCCCCCTACATTGGAAGCACATAGTCTTAACCACTGGACCACCAGGGAAGTCCCTAACATTTATTTGTAAGACCACTAGCTAGTCAGTTTCAGCTTTAGGATTTTTAGATCAATGATCCTAATCCTTTAAACTTGGCTAAGGAATTTCAAACTCTATTTAAAAATTAATATTCTTTGCTTGAAGTAGAAGGACAGGGAGCCATGCTGAGTTTCTAAATTATGAAGAAACAAAAATGAACAATATGGGGGTCCATCCCAAGAGGAATACATACTTATCTCATCTCCCTCCTCTCCTCCCACCCACAATACCATTAAAGTGCCATGAGCCATAGGCCTGATGAAGGGAGGGAGACAGCAGGGCAGTAGGATACCTCTCACCAGGGAAGGAACTGTGTCCCTGTACTTTTTGTCAAAAACAATCAATTCAGATGATTTGGTTTGAATTTGAAGATAAGAAAATTTTAAAGAGGCAAAAAACAAGAGGGAGAGAGTGGCTCACAGGCACAGAGTTATGGTGGTTCCTGACCAGTGAGAAGGCTGAGCTGGGTCATTTGCCTCAGTGTAGAGACTCCCTCATCCAACCTGCCTTTCTTACCCTCTTCCTCCTCGTGATTTATCAGATTCTCCTTTACCGTGATCACCTCTA
Source organism: Physeter macrocephalus (assembly GCF_002837175.3). Classification (NCBI taxonomy): domain Eukaryota; kingdom Metazoa; phylum Chordata; class Mammalia; order Artiodactyla; family Physeteridae; genus Physeter; species Physeter macrocephalus. The sequence goes on along the minus strand of NC_041217.1, from coordinate 86,131,315 downwards.
AAGTGAATGTTGATGTTGATAATGCTAACAAAGCTCAAGCCCATTTAAAAACTCATTATCGACAGTGAAACTATGCTATTTGATTTCACTTTACTAGAATAAAAGATGATACTCAAGCCCAGGAACCATATTAATAAGCTCTATTAAGGAATAATTTACATAATTCAAAATGGTTCATGTACAGTGGGCTACAATCTGTTTGGAGAGTGAAGCAACTAATTGGCTGTGTCACACACACTCTCTTTGACAGGCAGAAGCATTAACTAACTTTGCTTTTATTTATTGTTTGAAGTCATTCATTTATTGTAAGAACAAGGTCCCTCCTTAAGCAAAGGCATAGAGAGGAGTAACCTACTCTGGTTTTTTGCTCTCCAATTCTGACCTATTTTCTTCCTATTCCTTTTCCTGTTCCTAGTCCTCTTACTTTGTCCCAAACATCTACCCCTCAAGTGGCCCTAGCTTGTTTCCACTCTGCTCAAGCTCCCTCCCACTCTGATACTTCCCTGGGTTCAGCCTTCCTCAGCTGCCCCCAGTATAACCTGCCTCACCACCAGACCCTGAGCCTAAGGGTGACACTTTCCAAGTGGTTATTTCCCCCAGGCCAGCACCTCTTCCTATTGCCCATATTTCTGTGAATGTTTCCAACATTCTGGTCACCATGGCTCTCACCACAATATCCCTTTTGAATCATCTTTCTACTCTCCACAACCCATTGGTTACTGAGCTCAATAGCACTTCTCTCCTTGGGCCCAGAGGGTCCCCTCTCCTCAGTACCCTCCATTCCACTCTCCACCACCACTGCTCTCAGAGCTTATCATCTGTGATGGTTTACAGGCATATCTCAGAGATATTGTGGAATCAGTTCCAGACCACTGTAATAAAGCAAATATTACAATAAAGCAAGTTACACAAATTTTTTGGTTTCCCAGTGCATATAAAAGTTATGTTTACACTATACTGTAGTCTGTCAAATGTGCAATAACATGATGTCTAAAAAAATGTGCATAACATAATTTTAAAATAGTTTATTGCAAAAAAAAAAAACCTAACCATCAACTGAGCTTTCAGAGAGTCTTAATCTTCTTGATGGTGAAGGGTCTTGCCGCGATATTGATGGCTGCTGATGGATCAGGGTGGTGGTTGCTGAAGGCTGGGATGGCTGTGGCAATTTCTTAAAGTAAGACAACAATGAAGTTTGCTGCATCAATTGACTCTTCCTTTCATGAATGATTTCTCTGTAGCATGCACTGCTGTTTGATAGCATTTTACACACAGTAGGACTTCTTTCAAAATTGGAGTCAATCCTGTCAAATCCTGCCACTGCTTTATCAACTAACTTTATGTAATATTCTAAATCCTTTGTTGTCATTTCAAAAACCTTCAAAGCACCTTCACCGGGGGTAGATTCCATCTCAACAAACCACATTCCTTGCTCATCCAAAAGAAGCAACTTCTCATCCATTCATGTTTTATCATGAGATTACAGCAATTCAGTCACATCTTCAGGCTCCACTTCTAATTCCAGTTCTCTTGCTATTTCTACCACATCTGCACTTACTTTCTCCACTGAAGTCTTGAACCTCTCAAAGTCATCCATGAGGGTTGAAATCAACTTCTTCTAAACTCCTGTTAATGTTGATATTTTGACCTCTTCCTATGAATCATGAATGTTCTTAATGGCATTGAGAAAGTTGAATGCTTTCCAGAAGGTTTTCAATTTACTTTGCTCAAATCCATCAGAGGAATCACTATCTATGGCAGCAATAGCCTTTAAAAATGTATTTTTTGAATAACAAGTTGAAATTACTCCTTGATCCATGGGCTAACACAGAATGGATGCTGTGTTAGTGGGCATGAAAACAACATTATCAGGAACAAGACAAGGTTGCCCACTCTCACCACAATTATTCAACATAGTTTTGGAAGTTTTAGCCACAGCAATCAGAGAAGAAAAAGATAAAAGGAATCCAAAACAGAAAAGAAGAAGTAAAGCTGTCACTGTTTGCAGATGACATGATACTATACATAGAGAATCCTAAAGATGCTACCAGAAAACTACTGGAGCTAATCAATGAATTTGGTAAAGTAGCAGGATACAAAATTAATGCACAGAAATCTCTTGCTTTCCTCTACACTAATGATGAAAAATCTGAAAGTGAAATTAAGAAAACACTCCCATTTACCATTGCAACAAAAAGAATAAAAT
>NC_041217.1:86118487-86127624 GCF_002837175.3 Physeter macrocephalus | reverse complement strand
GGGGGGGTGGGAGGGAGGGAGACGCAAGAGGGAAGGGATATGGGAACATATGTATATGTATAACTGATTCACTTTGTTGTAAAGGAGAAACTAACACACTATTGTAAAACAGTTATACTCCAATAAAGATGTTAAAAAAATTTTTTAAAAATTAAAAAAATTTAAAACAAAAAAACTACAATGAGATATCTCACACTAGTCAGAATGGCCATCATCAAAAAATCTACAAACAATAAATGCTGGAGAGGGTGTGGAGAAAAGCGAACCCTCTTGCACTGTTGGTGGGAATGTAAATTGATACAGCCACTATGGAGAACAGTATGGAGGTTCCTTTAAAAGCTAAAAATAGAACTACCATACGACCCAGAAATCCCACTACTGGGCATATACTCTGAGAAAGCTATAATTCAAAAAGGCTCATGTACCACAGTGTTCATTGCAACACTATTAACAATAGCCAGGACATGAAAGCAACCAAAGTGTCCATCGACAGATGAATGGATAAAGAAGATGTGGCACATATATACAATGGAATATTACTCAGGCATAAAAGAAACGAAATTGAGTTATTTTTAGTGAGGTGGATGGACCTAGAGTCTGTCATACAGAGTGAAGTAAGTCAGAAAGAGAAAAACACATACCGTATACTAACACATATATATAGAATTAAAAAAAATGGTTCTGATGAACCTAGGGGCAGGACAGGAATAAAGACGCAGATGTAGAGCATGGACTTGAGGACATGGGGAGGGGGAAGGGTAAGCTGGGATGAAGTGAGAGAGTAGCATTGACACATATACACTACCAAATATAAAATAGATAGCTAGTTGGAAGCAGCTGCATAACACAGGGAGATCAGCTCAGTGCTTTTTGACCACTTAGAGTGGTGGGATAGGGACGATGGGAGGGAGACTGAAGAGCGAGGGGATATGGGGATATATGTATACATATAGCTGATTCACTTTGTTATGCAGCAGAAACTAACACAACATTGTAAAGCAGTTATACTCCAATAAAGATGTTAAAAAATTTTTTTTAATCAAAAAAATCACCTATCACAGATTACCATAACAAATACAATAACAATGAAAAAGTTTGAAATGTTGGGAGAATTTTTTAAATGTAAGACGAGACCCAATGTAAAAGAATGTTATTGGAAAAATGGTTCCGATAGACTTTTTCAACAGAGTTCCCACAAACTTTCAATTTGTAAAAAACGCAGTATCTGCAAAGTGAAATCAAACAAAGTGCAATAAAATGAGGTAAGTCTTCTGTAGCCTCGTTTTCCTTTTAAATGTAGTTTATATATGGCCCCAATTCCCTGGGCCTGAGAGGGGGGCTTTAATGGCTCCTATTGCCTCATAAAGAGAGTCTTTTCTTCTTCACCTATCAGCAAGACTACACAATCTGGCCTGAACTCACATTTCTAGCCTTGCCTCCTGCTTGCCCCTCAGTACACACCTTGGGTATTAAATTATACTATTCCCCATTATGAGATCCAAACCAGTCTCATCTCTATGCTTTTTCTGAAGCTATTCCCTCTGTCTAGAAATTAGAATATATTCCTCCTGTAACCATTGCCATCATTAAAGGCGCAGCTCAAATGCTTTCTGCCATGATACCTTCCCCAATCATCACAGCTGGAAGTGAGCACCTTCTTCATATTTGCTCCCTGGCATTTTATTTGCACTTTCAGATAACTCATTGCTTATTTTATGGACCATTTGGGAAGAAGTGTGGAACTAGTAGAAGGGCCACACAGATTGAGGTTCGAATCCTTTCTACCACTTCTTAGATGTGGGAAATTTGGAAAATTCCTTAATCTCAGTTTCCTAGTTTGTAAAAGTGGGACATAAATGCTTACTTTTCAAAGCAGTTCTCAGCATTAAACAAAATATATGTAAAAAATCAAGTGCACAATGAGCACTCCACAAATGATAATTGTGGAGTTGTGATATTGTGTTGTTAGATATTCCAGCATCAGGTGTGAAGGCACAGGGGAAAGAGAGAGTAATAGCATGTTAATCTGCTTCTGGAAATCGTTTGCTACTAATACATGAGATAGGAAGATAATCTCTACAAATGACCCAATTTTGTTCATTTTTATGGCTGAGTAATATTCCATTGTATATATGTACCACATCTTCTTATCCATTCCTCTGTTTATGGACATGTAGGTTGTTTCCATGACCTGGCTATTGTAAACAGTGCGGTTATGAACATTGGGGTGCATGTGTCTTTTTGACTATGATTTTCTCTAGTTATATGACCAGTAGTGGCATTGCTGGGTCATATGGCAGTTCTATTTTTAGTTTATAAGGAACCTCCATACTGTTTTCCATAGTGGCTGTATCAATTTACATTCCCACCAACAGTGCAAGAGGGTTCCCTTTTCTCCACACCCTCTCCAGCATTTATTGTTTGTAGACATTTTTATGATGGCCATTCTGACTGGTGTGAGGTGATACCTCACTGTAGTTTTGATTTACATTTCTCTAATAATTAGTGATGTTGAGCATCTTCTCATGTGTTTGTTGGCCATCTGTATGTCTTCTTTGGAGAAATGTCTATTTAGGTCTTCCACCCATTTTTGGATTGGGTTGTTTGTTTTTTTGATATTGAGCTGCACGAGCTGCTTGTATATTTTGGACATTAATCTTTTGTCAGTTGCTTCAGTTGCAAATATTTTCTCCCATTCTGAGGGTTGTCTTTTCATCTTGTTTATGGTTTCCTTTGCAGTGCACAAGCTTTTAGGTTTAGTTAGGTCCCATTTGTTTATTTTTGTTTTTTTATTTTCATTACTCTAAGAGGTGGGTCCAAAAAGGTCTTGGGGAGATTTATGTCAGAGTGTTCTGCCTATGTTTTCCTCTAAGATTTTTATAGTGTCTTGCCATACATTTAGGTCTTTAATACGTTTTAAATTTATTTTTGTGTATGGTGTTAGGAAGTGTTCTAATTTCATTTTTACATGTAGCTGTCCAGCTTTCCCAGCACCAATTATTGAAGAGGCTGTCTTTTCTCCATTGTATATTTTTTGCCTCCTTTGTCATAGATTAAGTGACCATAGGTGTGTGGGTTTATCTCTGGGCTTTCTGTCCTGTTCCATTGATCTATATTTCTGTTTATGTGCCAACACATACTGTCTTGATTACTGTAGATTTTTAGTAGAGTCTGAAGTCCAGGAACCTGATTCCTCTACTGTTTTTCTTTCTCAAGATTGCTTTGGCTATTCGGGGTCTTTTGTGTTTCCATACAAATTGTGAAATTTTTTGTTCTAGTTCTCTGAAAAATGCTAGTGGTAGTTTGATAGGGATTGCATTGAATCTGTAGATTGCTTTGGGTAGTATGGTCATTTTCACAATATTGATTCTTCCAGTACAAGAACATGGTATATCTCTCCATCTGTTTGTGTTGTCTTTGATTTCTTTCATCAGTATCTTATAGTTTTCTGCATACAGGTCCTTTGCCTCTTTAGGGAGGTTTATTCCTAGGTATTTTACTCTTTTTGTTGCAGTGGTAAATGGGAGTGTTTCCTTAATTTCTCTTTCTGATCTTTCACTGTTAGTGTACAGGAATGCAACAGATTTCTGTGTATTAATTTTGTATCCTGTGACTTTACTAAATTCATTGATTAGTTCTAGTAGTTTTCTGGTGGCATCTTTAGGATTTTCTACATATAGTATCATGTCATCTGCAAACAGTGACAGTTTTACTTCTTCCTATCCAATTTGGATTCCTTTTATTTCTTTTTCTTCTCTGATTGCTGTGGCTAAGACTTCCAAAACTCTGTTGAATAATAGTGGTGAGGGTGGACACCCTTGCCTTGTTCCTGATCTTAGAGGAAATGCTTTCATTTTTTCACCATTGAGAGCAATGTTTGCTGTGGGTTTGTCATAGATGACCTATATTTTGTTGAGGTATGTTCTCTCTGTGACCAGTTTCTGGAGAATTTTTTTTTTCTTTATCATAAATGGGTATTGAGTTTTATCAAAAGCTTTATCTGCATCTATTGAAATGATCATGTGGTTTTTATTCTTCAATTTGTTAATATGGTGTATCACTTGCATATATTGAAGAATTCTTACATCCCTGGAATGAATCCTACTTGATCATGGCGTATGATCTTTTTAATGTGTTATTGGATTTTGTTTGCTAGTATTTTGTTGAGTATATTTGTGTCTATGTTCATCAGTAACATTGGCTTGTAATTTTCTTTTTTGTGTGATATCTTTATCTGATTTTGGCATCAGGGTGATGGTGGTCTCAAAGAATGAGTTTGGGAGTATTCTTTCTGCAATTTTTTGGAAGAGTTTGAGAAGGAAAGGAGTTAGCTCTTCTCTAAATGTTTGATGGAATTCATCTGTGAAGCCAGCTGGTCCTGGACTTTTGTTTGTTGGAAGATATTTAATCACAGTTTCAATTTCATTACTTGTGGTTGGTCTGTTCATATTTTCTATTTCTTCCTGTTTCAGTCTTGGAAGGTTGTAGTTTTCTAATAATTTGTGCATTTCTTCCAGGTTTTTCATTTTATTGGCATATAGTTGCTTGTAGTAGTCTCTTATTAGCCTATTTCTGTGGTGTCAGTTGTAACTTCTTTTTCTTTCTTTTTAAACAAACAATCTGGTTTTATTATTTATTTATTATTTTTGGCTGTGTTGGGTCTTCATTGTTGTGTGTGGGCTTTCTCTAGTTGTGGCGAGGCAGGGCTACTCTTCCCTGCAGTGTACTGGCTTCTCATTGCGGTGGCTCCTCTTGTTGTGGAGCATGGGCTCTAGGTGCGTGGGCTTCAGTAGTTGCAACATGTGGATTCAGTAGTTGAGGTACACGGGCCCTAGAGCATGCAGGCTTCAGTAGTTGTGGTGCATGGGCTCAGTAGCTGTGGCACGTGGGCTCTAGGGCATACGGGCTTCAGTAGTTGTGGCACGAGGGCTCAGTAGTTGTGGCCTGCGGGCTCTAGAGCACAGGCTCAGTAGTTGTGGTGCAGGGGCTTAGTTGTTCTGCAGCATGTGGGATCTTCCCGGACCAGGGACTGAATCTGTGTCTCCTGCATTGGCAGACAGATTCTTAACTACTGTTCCACCAGGGAGGTCCCAAACTTCTCCTTTTTCATTTCTAATTTTATTGATTTGAGTCCTCTTCCTTTTTTTCTTGATGAGTCTGGCAAAAAGTTTATCAATTTTGTTTATTTTCTCAAAGAACCAGCTTTTAGTCTTATTGATCTTTGCTATTTTTTTGTTTCTATTTCATTTATTTCAGTTCTGATCTTTATTTCTTTCCTTCTACTAACTTTGGGATTTTGTTGTAGTTGTTCTTCTACTCCAGTTGCTTTAGGTGTAAGGTTCAGTAGTTTGAGACTTTTCTTGTTTCTTGAGGTAGGATTTTATTGCTGTAGACTTCCCTCTTAGAACTGCTTTTGCTGCATCCCATAGGTTTTGGGCCATCGTGTTTTTCTTGTCATTTGTTTCTAGGTTTTCTCTTGAATTTTGAATTTTATTTTATTTATTTTTTTATACAGCAGGCTCTAATTAGTCATCAATTTTATACACATCAGTGTACACATGTCAATCCCAATCGCCTAATTCATCACTCCACCACCCCACCACCCTGTGGGTTTCCCCCCTTGGTGTCCATACACTTGTTCTCTACATCTGTGTCTCAATTTCTGCCCTGCCAACTGGTTCATTTGTACCATTTTTCTAGGTTCCACATATATGCGTTAATATACGATATTTGTTTTTCTCTTTCTGACTTACTTCACTCTGTATGACAGTCTCTAGATCCATCCACATCTCAACAAATGACCCAATTTCGTTCCTTTTTATGGCTGAGTATTATTCCACTGTATATATGTACCACATCTTCTTTATAAATTCATCTGTCGATGGACATTTAGGTTGCTTCCATGACCTGGCCATTGTAAATAGTGCTGCAATGAACATTGGGGCGCATGTGTCTTTTTGAATTGTGGTTTTCTCTGGGTATATGCCCAGTAGTGGGATTGCTGGATCATATAGTAGTTCTATTTTTAGTTTCTTAAGGAACCTCCATACTGTTCTCCATAATGGCTGTATAAATTTACATTACAACAGCAGTGCAAGAGGGTTCCCTTTTCTCCACATCTTCTCCAGCATTTGTTGTTTGTGGATTTTCTTTTTTTTTTTAACATCTTTATTTGAGTATAACTGTTTTACAATACTGTGTTAGTTTCTCATTTACAACAAAGTGAATCAGTTATACGTATACATATGTTCCCATATCTCTTCCCTCTTGCGTCACCCTCCCTCCCTGTAGATTTTCTTATGATGCCCATTCTAAATGGTGAGAGGTGAAACCTCATTGTAGTTTTGATTTACATTTCTCTAATGATTAGTGATGTTGAGAAGCTTTTCATGTGCTTCTTGGCCATCTATATGTCTTCTTTGGAGAAATGTCTATTTAGGTCTTCTGCCCAATTTTGGATTGGGTTGTTTGTTTTTTTAACATTGAGCTGCATGAGCTGTTTATGTATGCAAAAGGTTTGAAGTTTCATTAGGTCCCATTTGTTTATTTTTGTTTTTATTTCCATTAGTCTAAGAGATGGATCAAAAAAGATCTTGCTGTGATTTATCTCAAAGAATGTTCTTCCTATCTTTTCCTCAAAGAGTTTTATAGTGTCTGGTCTAACATTTAAGTCTCGAATCCATTTTGAGTTTATATTTGTGTATGGTGTTAGGGAGTGTTCAAATTTCATTCTTTTACATGTAGCTCTCCAGTTTTCCCAGCACCACTTATTGAAGAGACTGTCTTTTCTCCATTGTATATCCTTGCCTCCTTTGTCATAGATTAGTTGACCATAGGTGCGTGGGTTCATCTCTGGGCTTTCTATCTTGTTCCATTGATCTATGTTTCTGTTTTTGTGCCAGAGGCATATTGTCTTGATTACTGTAGCTTTATAGTATAGTCTGAAGTCAGGGAGTATGATTCCTCTAGTTCCGTTTCTTTCCTTTGAGACTGCTTTGGCTATTTGGGGTCTTTTGTGTCTCCATACAAATTTAAATATATTTTGTTCTAGTTCTGTAAAAAATCCCATTGATAATTTGATAGGGATTACATTGAATCTGTAGATTGCTTTGGGTAGTATAGTCAGTTTCACAATATTGATTCTTCCAATCCAAGAACATGGTATATCTCTCCATCTGATTAGTGTATAGGAATGCAAGAGATTTCTGTGCCTTAATTTTGTATCCTTCAAATTTACCAAATTCATTGGTTAGCTCTAGTAGTTTTCTGGTGGCATCTTTAGGTTTCTCTACGTATCATATCATGTCACCTGCAAACAGTGACAGTTTTACTTCTTTTTTTCCAATTTGTATTCCTTTTATTTCTTTTTCTTCTCTGATTGCCCTGGTTAGGACTTCCGAAGCTATGTTGAATAATAGTGACAAGAGTTGACATCCTTGTCTTGTTCCTGATCTTAAAGGAAATGCTTTCACTTTTTCACCATTGAGACTGATGTTTGCTGTGGGTTTGTCGTATATGGCCTTTATTATGTTGAGGTAGTTTCCCTCTGTGCCCACTTTCTGGAGAGCTTTTATCATAAATGGGTGTTGAATTTTGTGAAAAGTTTTTTCTGCATCTATTGAGATGACCTTATGGTTTTTATTCTTCAATTTGTTAATATGGTGTATCACATGGATTGATTTGTATATACTGAAGAATCCTTGCGTCCCTGGTATAAACCCCAATTGATCATGGTGTATGATCCTTTTAATGTGTTTTTGGATTCTGTTTGCTAGTATTTTGTTGAGGATTTTTGCATCTATATTCATTAGTGATATTGGTCTGTAATTTTCTTTTTTTGTAGTATCTTTGTCTGGTTTTGGTAACAGGGTGATGGTGGCCTCATAGAATGAGTTTGGGAGTTATCCTTCCTCTGCAACTATTTGGAAGAGTTTGAGAACGATGGGTGTTAGCTTGTCTCTCAATGTTTGATAGAATTCACCTGATAGAAGCCATCTGGTCTGGGACTTTTGTTTGTTGAAAGATTTTTAATCACAGTTTCATTTTCATTCCTTGTCATTGGTCTGTTCATATTTTCTGTTTCTTCCTGGTTCAGTCTTGGAAAGTTATACCTTTCTAAGAATTTGTCCATTTCTTCCAGGTTGTCCATTTTATTGGCATAGAGTTGCTTGTAGTAATCTCTTAGGATGCCTTGCATTCCTGTGGTGTCCGTTGTAACTTCTCCATTTTCATTTCTAATTTTATTGATTTGAGTCCTCTCCCTGTTTTCTTGATGAGTCTGACTAATGGTTTATCAATTTTGTTTATCTTCTCAAAGAACCAGCTTTTATTTTTATTGATCTTTGCTAGCATTTCCTTCATTTCCTTTTCATTTATTTCTGATCTTTTTGATTTCCTCTTTGATTTCTTCAGTGATCTCTTGGTTATTTAGTAACGTATTGTTTAGTCTTCATGTGCTTGTGTTTTTTACGTCTTTTTCCCTGTAATTCATTTCTAATCTCATAGCGTTGTGGTCAGAAAAGATGCTTGATATGATTTAAATTTTCTTAAATTTACTGAGGCTTGATTTGTGACCCAAGATGTGATCTGTCCTGGAGAATGTTCTGTGCACACGTGAGAAGAAAGTGTAATCTGCTGTTTTTGGATGGAATGTCCTATAAATATCAATTAAATCTCTCTGGTCTATTGTGTCACTTGAGGTAGTCTTCAATAGCTATAAACTTCCCTCTCAGAACTGCTTTTGCTGCATCCCATAGGTTTTGGATAGTCACGTTTTCATTGTCTTTTGTCTCTAGGTGCTTTTTGATTTCCTCTTTGATTTCTTCAGTGATCTCTTGGTTATTTAGTAACGTATTGTTTAGTCTTCATGTGCTTGTGTTTTTTACGTCTTTTTCCCTGTAATTCATTTCTAATCTCATAGCGTTGTGGTCAGAAAAGATGCTTGATATGATTTCAATTTTCTTAAATTTACTGAGGCTTGATTTGTGACCCAAGATGTGATCCATCCTGGAGAATGTTCCGTGCGTACTTGAGAAGAAAGTGTAATCTGCAGTTTTTGGATGGAATGTCCCATAAATATCAGTTAAATCTATCTGGTCTATGGTGTCATTTAAAGCTTGTGTTTCCTTATTAATTTT
>NC_041217.1:86087157-86118441 GCF_002837175.3 Physeter macrocephalus | reverse complement strand
TTGAGGTGCTCCTATGTTGGGTGCATATATGTTTACAATTGTTATATCTTCTTCTTGGATTGATCCCTTGATTGTTATGTAGTGTCCTTCTTTGTCTCTTATAACAGTCTTTATTGTTAAGTCTATTTTATCTGATATGAGTATTCTACTCCAGCTTTCTTTTGATTTCCATTTGCATGGAATACCTTTTTCTATCCTCTCACTTTCAGTCTGTGTGTAACCCTAGGTCTAAAGTGGGTCTCTTGTAGACAGCATGCATATGGGTCTTGTTTTTGTATCCATTCAGCAAGCCTGTGTCTTTTGGTTGGAGCATTTAACCCATTCACGTTTAAGATAATTATCGATATGTATGTTCCTATGACCATTTTCTTAATTGTTTTGGGTTTGTTTTCGTAGGTCCTTTTTTTCTCTGTGTTTCCCACTTAGAGATGTTCCTTTGGCATTTGTTGTAGAGTTGGTTTGGTGCTGCTGAATTCTCTTAGCCTTTGCTTGTCTGTAAAGCTTTTGATTTCTCCATCGAATCTGAATGAGATCCTTGCTGGGTAGAGTAATCTTGGTTATAGGTTCTTCCCTTTCATGACTTTAAGTATATCATGCCACTCCCTTCTGGATTGTAGAGTTTCTGCTGAGAAATCAGCTCTTAACCTTATGGGAGTTCTCTTGTATGTTATTTGTCGTTTTTCCCTTGCTGTTTTCAATAGTTTTTCATTGTCTTTAATTTTTACCAATTTGATTACTATGTGTCTTGGCGTGTTTCTCCTTGGGTTTATCCTGTATCAGACTCTCAGTACTTCCTGGACTTGGATGGCTATTTCCTTTTCCACGTTAGGGAAGTTTTCGACTATAATCTCTTCAAATATTTTCTCAGGTCTTTCTCTCTCTCTTCTCCTTCTGGGAGCCCTATAATGTGAATGTTGTTGTGTTTAATGTTGTCCCAGAAGTCTCTTAGGCGGTCTTCATTTCTTTTCATTCTTTTTATTTCTCTGTTTCGTTAACAGTGAATTCCACCATTCTGTCTTCCAGGTCACTTATCTGTTCTTCTGCCTCAGTTATTCTGCTATTGATTCCTTCTAGTGTAGTTTTTATTTCAGTTATTGTATTGTTAATCTCTGTTTGTTTGTTCTTTATTTCTTCTAGGTCTTTGTTAAACATTTCTTGCATCTTTTAGATCTTTGCCTCCATTCTTTTTCCGAGGTCCTGGATCATCTTCACTATCATTATTCTGAATTCTTTTTCTGGAAGGTTGCCTGTCTCCACTTAATTTAATTGTTTTTCTGGGGTTTTATCTTGTTCCTTCATCTGGCACATAGCCCTCTGCCTTTTCATATTGTCTATCTTTCTGTTAATGTGGTTTTTGTTCCAGAGTCTGCAGGACTGTAGTTCTTCTTGCTTCTGCTGTTTCCAGGTATTTTTTGATTTCCTCTCTGATATTTTCAGTGATCTCTTGGTTATTTAGTAGCATATTGTTTAGCCTCCATGTGTTTGTATTTTTTACAGTTTTTTTTCCTGTAATTGATTTCTAATCTCACAGCATTATTGTTGGAAAGATGTTTGATATGATTTCAATTTTCTTAAATTTACCAAGTCCTGATTTGTGACCCAAGATGTGATCTATCCTGGAGAATGTTCCATGAGCACTGTATCAGACTCTCAGTACTTCCTGGACTTGGATGGCTATTTCCTTTTCCACGTTAGGGAAGTTTTCGACTATAATCTCTTCAAATATTTTGAAGATATTGTACTCTGCCACTTTTGGGTGGAATATCCTATGAATATCAATTAAGTCTATTTGGTCTATTGTGTCATTTAAAACTTTGCTTCCTTATTTATTTTCTGTCTGGATGATCTGTCAATTGGTGTAAGTGGGTTGTTAATGTCCCCCATTATTTTTGTGTTACTGTTGATGTCCCCTTTTATGGCTATTAACATTTGCCTTATGTACTGAGGTGCTTCTATGTTGGGTGCATAAATAATTACAATTGTTATATCTTCTTCTTGGAATGATCCATTGATCACAATGTAGTGTCCTTCCTTGTCTCTTGTAATAGTCTATTTTAAATTGTATCTTGTCTGATATGAGTATTGCTACTCCAGCTTTCTTCTGATTCCCATTTTTATGAAATATCTTTTCCCATCCTCTCATTTTCAGTCTGTATGTGGTCCTAGGTCTGAAGTGGGTCCCTTGTAGACAGCATATATACAGGTCTTGTTTTTGTATCCATTCAACTAGTCTGTGTCTTTTGGTTGGAGCACTTAATCCATCTGAATGAGATCCTTGCTGGCGAGAGCAATCTTGGTTGTAGGTCTTTCTCTTTCATCACTTTAAGTACATCCTGCCACTCCCTTCTGGCCTGCAGAGTTTCCACTGAAAAATCAGCTGATAACCTTATGGGGATTCCTTTGTATGTTATAATTTTTTTTTCTCTTGTTGCTTTTAATATTTTTTCTTTGAATTCAATTTTTGTTAGTTTAATATGTGTCTCAATGTGTTTCTTCTGGGTTTATCCTGTATAAGATTCTCTGCACTTCCTGGACTTGATTGATAATTCCTTTCCCATGTTAGGGAAGTTTTCAACTATAACCTCTTCAAATATTTTCTCAGGCCCTTTCCCTTTCTCTTCTTCTTCTGTGACCCCTATAATTCGAACATTGGTGCATTTAGTGTTGTCCCAGAGGAATCTGTGACTGTACTCATTTCTTTTCATTCTTTTTTTCTTTATTTTGCTCCTCAGCAGTTATTTCCATTATTCTATATTCCATGTCACTTATCTGTTCTTCTGCCTCAGTTATTCTGTTATTGGTTTCTTCTAGTGTATTTTTCATTTCAGTTATCATGTAGTTATCTCTGTTTGTTTGTTTTTTAGTTCTTCTATGTCCTTGTTAAACATTTCTTGTATCTTCTTGATACATGCCTCCATTCTATTTCTGAGATCCTGGATCATCTTTACTATCATTACTCTGAGTTCTTTTTCAGGTACATTGCCTATTTCCTCTTCATTTATTTGGTCTTGTGGGATTTTACCTTGCTCCTTCATCTGTAATATATTTCTCTGTCATCTCATTTTGTCTAACCTACTGTGTTTATTGTCTCCTTTCTGAAGACTACAGGGTAGTAGTTCCTCTTGCTTCTGTTGTCTGTCCTCTGGTGAATGAGTTTAGTCCAGGGGTTTGTGTAGGCTTCCTGGTGGTAGGGACTGGTGTCTGCACTCTGGTGGATGGAGCTGAGTCCTTTCCCTCTGAAGGGTGGGGTCGCATCAAGTGGTGTGTTTTGGTGTGTCTGTGAGCTTAGTATGACTTTAGGCAGCCTGTCTGCTGATGGGTGGCACTGTGTTCCTGGCTTGCTGATTGTTTGTCATGAGGTGTCCAACACTGGAACCCACAGGCATCTGTGTGGGGTCAAGTCTTTGTGTTGATTTGGATACCTCCGGGAGTGCACACACCAATTAATATTCTCTGGGCCTGGGAATTCTCTGGTGGTACAGTGTCCTGGACTCGGTGCTCCCATTCCAGAGGCCCAGGCCCGACCCCTGGCTGAGGAACCAAAAGCTCACAAGCCACGCAGTGCAGCCAGAGAAAAAAGAAAGAAAAGAAGCGAAAAGTAAAGAAACAGATAAACAAAACCCAAAAGAAATAGCAAAAACAACAGCAAACAGTAGCAACAACAGCACAACACATACATAACACAAAAAAAAAGGAAAAAAAAGAGAACAGAAAACAAAAGAATTAAAAAATGAGAACTGTCAATAAGGACTAAACTTACAAAAATAAAAAACGAAAAATAAAAACAGAAAGCAAACAAACAACAAAAGTGAAGAAAACATAAAATATACACATAAAAACAATCGAAAAATAAAGAAAAAGTAGAATAAAAAACAAAGAACAAAAACAAGAAAAAACACAAAACAAAAATATAAAGTAAAAACAGAAAAATAAAAAATATATATTAAAAAATAGAAAAAATAAAAAAGATAGAAGATAAAAAATGATAAAAGGAACAAAACCAACAACTGAACAAAATGAAACAAACAAGAAAGGAATAATAGTAATATGAATATTTTCCTAGGGACTTCTCTGTCAGTGTCCTTGTTACCACGGCGAGCCATAGCCAATCTCTGCTTCCCCAGGAGGCCTTCCCACAGCTCTACATAGGTCTCTGGACCTGCTGTGGGCACTGTGGGGCCAGCTCAGACTCTGACCTGGTCCGACTCCCACATGTACTTGTCCCCAAAGTCCACTGCTGCAAAGGCTAGATGGTCTCAAATGTGAGAACACTTGTTGTCTATTCAGGTATTCCACAGACACAGGATTTACTAAGCTGATCACAGGGATTTAGTCTGTGGCTTGTGCAGCTGAATGGAAAGATTTCTGTTCTTCTTCCTTAGTTGCACTGCCCCTGGGACTCACCTTTGGCTTTGACCCCACCTCTGCATGCGTGCCACCCTCAGATGTTTGTTCCTTGCCCAGGCAAGAGTGATCAAAATCAATAGCTGCTTGGGGCACATTTACTCATTCAGGCTGGGAAAGGGTATGATGGCCACAATTGGGGTGTGTGTGTGAGTTGCGTGTGGCGGTGGGGACCAGCAGGCATTTGCAACAGACTGTGGTGTGCTCACTCTGGTGGGATTCCCTCCCAGTTCCTGCAGAGGCAGGAGCTGGCATGTGGGAGTGATGGAGGCCCCTCACCCTCATGTACCTCTCAACTATAATGCCTTGCTTTCCGGCAGACCACGCTTCCTCTAGGGGCATTCCTGGCCATGCATTCCCTCACTCCTGTCCCCTCTGCTGTATCTGCACAGCCAACAGTGCTCCTCTTCCAGGATCCATTCTCTCAACCCCATGCTTTAGCACTAAGCCCCTGCTGGTGTTGGCGGACTCTTGTTCCAGCAATATCATCTTTTAATAGTAGAGCTAAAGTCATATTTGAATTAATGTGATGTCAATCACCAATACTACAGCTTTTCTAGTACTGGATTCTTTAATTCTTTGTTTTTGTTTGCCAAGAGGGCTTACAGTTGTTGTCTTCCATTTCCTTGCATGTATGAGAAAGACTGACTGTTGCCTTTATAGTCAATCAATAGCTTGTTGAACATTAAAGTCTTGGCTCACTTTTTTTCCTCAAAATATTGTAAATTTTACTTCTTTTTTTTTCCTCTGGCATTGCATATTGAGCTAGTTCTTTGCCTATGGCTTTTTCATTTACTTTTTATTATTGTTGTTGACTGGATTTGCAGTTGAATAGTTTTTTCAAGTAGTGCCGTGGCTGCTAGAGTCCTTGAGTTCATTCATATTTGAGAACATCTGCACATTTCCTTTATACTTAAAAACTTCCTTGGCAGAGTACAATATGACAGGCTAATACTTTCTTTTCCTCAAAACTTTATAGATGTAGATAAAACTTTTAACACCATTTCAAATTCTCTCTGCTTTACTGTTTAACTTCAGCCACTGGGGCAGCAATCAGTTCTTCATAAGCTTCAGTCACCTTCATGGAGTTGTAGACCTGTGTGTTGCACTTCCTGCTTCCCACCCTGGAGCTTCTCAGGTACAGGCTTCCATTGAAGCATGGACAACCTAGACTTCAGAGGAGTTAATGTCATCCCTGGGGGTCAGGGGAACATGTTGTCTCCACCTTTCTTCCTTGGATGCTCTAAAAACATATTCCAGAACTTATGGTTACCAGGGGAGAAGGGTGGTGGAAAGGGATAGATTGGGAGTTTGGGATTGACATGTGTGTACCGCTATACTTAAAATAGATAACCTACAAGGACCTACTATTAAAAAAATAATTAATTAAAAAAACTCACACATTCCATAGGAGTTCTAAGGCAGTCCCAAGGAATTGAGCATCCAGCTGCCCCTAGCAGTAGCCAACTTGATAACATACTTTTGTATTGGCCCTCCTTCTTCCTGTTTCATTCCTTCATCTTTTACTCCTGCTCCCTGAGTCCATTTCCAAATAATTTACTCTCACGTGAGCTGCTTCTGGATAAACTTAGCCTTAGATATGCATTGCTCCATTGTTTTATGGCATTGAATATAGTTATGGGGATGTTTGAAGCCAATGGGTACTCACTGAGCCTTTATCTACTCATATCTTTTAAATTGTTTAATACCTATTTCCTTCCATTGCCTGAAGAGTTAATTATTTATTCTTGAAGTTCAATAACTTAACTAGGGTACACTTTGGTTATGATGGTTCTTTATCATTTTCTCCTGGAAGACAGTTGAGAGGTAAAGGTTAACGTAACTGATGCCCTGAAGCCAGGCTGGTTTCCTGGAGAGAAATTTGGCTTGCTGCCTCTGAAAACCAGCTGTAGCCTAGAATTTAATGAAATCTATCCTGGCAAAGGGTTGATATGGTAGATCATGACCTCAGCCAAGTTTCCATTAAGTAACAGTGCTGTAATCCCAAGGGTTATATCACACCAGGGGAAGGTCAAGTGATCTCCCAATCAATGAATGCTGACATAGTGGGTAGAGCTGAAAGCCAAGGTTCTGCAACACCATACTGCTATTAGATCCTATACCCTAATCTCACTAGGAAGACTTTGGTCTTTAAAAATTAAGAAGCTTAAAAACCCCAACATCCAAGGCCCAGGGTCTCTTTCTTATATATGCACTCTACTAGATTATTGTGTGCTGCCTGAGAACAAGATGGTCACAGGAGGATCATTAACCTGCTATTGTTTAATCTCTGGGTTTTCTTCCAATAAAAAACAGTTCCAGAAAGCCTAGTTTGTGTGCTGCTTGATCAATCACCCTTAATTGCTTGACAATTGGTGTAGGAAGCTGGGTATCTGACTTGGGGTATCCATCATGGCCTTCTAGAAGTGAACCAATGGACTTGGGATTAGAAAAACCTGCCTGGAGTATCGTGACCCATTACCTTCAAAGATTGTTGTGGCAGTCACGAAGTCTAGTCTCCCAAATTCCCAAGGATCCAGGAAAAGAGACTGGGTGTTAAGATCACCCAGCCTAATATTCGATGGTTGTTATTAATGATCTTGGAGGAAGTTGCTCAAAAGAGGACTGAAGGAAGCCTAAATTAGCATCTCTGATGAAATAGCAACTTGAAAAATCTGATTGGTTAAATGTGAAGTGATTTCTTATATGGCCATATGCAAGTAGCATCAAACAAATAGGCCACTCCTCTGACTCTCTTCCTGTGACTGGTAAGGTCAATTCAAAATGGCATGGGGAGTTAGCATACTAGGGTGTTAAACGCCCCAATTAAATGGGGGCAAAGGAGGGGACAGAATTGCAGTATGTGACTTATGTGATTAGTTACCCACAGCAGTTGAAGAAGATAATCACAAGTAGGGCTGACTAAACCAACAGAACTTCTGGGTAGATTCCTACTGATGTTATATTTTAGAAGTCTGTGTGATTATGGTTTTTAAATAAAGGGTTCAAACATGATGAAATTGATGATGGTACCTATCCTTGATTATGGAAATAAATAGAAACTTGTTGTCAAAGGGATGGATGCAACAGGACTGATCACTTCGTGAGTAAAGTGGAGAGAAGAATAGGGGACAGCATATCCAGAATACAGTAGTCCCTACTTATCTGCGGTTTCTCTTTCTATGGTTTAATTTACCTGTGGTCAAGCATGGTCTAAAACTATTACATTAAATGGGAAATTCCAGAAATAAACAATTTATAAGTTTTAAAGTGTGCATCATTCAGAGTATGAACTCTTGTGCCATTCCTCTTTGCCCTGCTCAGGATCTCCAACCATCGACACTGTCTTCTCCTGACATCAATCATGGACATTGCCATGGCTTGGGATTCAGGATCACCCCAAGCAGATGATCCTCCTTCTGACACATTATCAGAAGGTCAAGAGTAGCCTAATGCTATATCATTCACCTGACTTTAGCTTATCATGTAGGCATTTTGTCATCTCACACCATCACAAGAAGTGTGAGTACAATACAATAAGATATTTTGAAAGAGAGACCACATTTGCATAACTTTTATTACAGTGTATTTTTATAATTTTTCTATTTTATTATTAATGTTGTTCATCTCATTGTGCCTAATTTATAAATTAAACTTTATCATAGGTATGTAAATATAAGAAAAAGACATAGTATATATAGGATTTTGTACTATCCACAGTTTCAGGCATCCTCTGGGGGTCTGGGAATGTATCCCCTGTGGATAAGGGAGGGTTACTGGACATGATAGTGAGGGATTCAAAATAATACCCCATTTCTATAACATTGGTTGTGAAATGGTTGATCAAATGAGGGTAACACTGGGGCACTGTCATAGTCAACAATTCCCTGGCACCTCCTGACTTGGTGAGTTGGAGGCTTTTGTTTTCTAATTGGAGTTATTAGGCACATTATCAAGCATTAAAGGGATAGTTCTATTATTGCAATGTCTGCTATGGGCAGAATTGTGTCCCCAAAATTCATATATTGAAGCTCTGAGCCCCATGTGACTGTATTGGAGATAGGACCTTTAGGAAGATAATTAAAGTTAAATGAGGTCACGAGGGTGGAGCTCTAATCCAATAGAAACGGTGTTCTTATAAAAGAGGAAGAGACACCAGAGATGTCTCTTTCTCTCCACCATTCAAGGAATCAACCAGAAGGTGGCTGTCTGCAAGCAAGGAAGGAACTGTCACCAGAAACTGAACCCTGTTGGAAACTTGATCTTGGACTTTCCAGCTTCCAGAACTGTGAGAAAATAAATTTCTGCTGCTTAAGTCACCCAGTCTACGGTATTTTATTATAGCAGCCCAAGCAAACTAAGACAATGTCTAAACCTAATCTGATGGCTACTTCATGTCTCTTGTTACCCACAGAGGATAGAGTCAAGGGAATGTGGAGAAGTCAGCCTGAAGACAAATTGCTTAAGCCTGCTGTTTACTTCCAAATGGTAGGCTAACTGGATTGCTTGCCCAATTCTATAAATGTCCTGAATAGAACCATCCCAGAAACAGTCCATCTGCTCTCAGCCCTCTGTTAGGAACCCAGGAATCTGAGGACAGGAAGATTTCTGGAGCTGAACAACTGTAATTTGGGGACCCAATCCAGGTTTCCCTTCCCATACCATTCTCTTTTTATTTCCCCAACATTGACTCTAGGCAACTGTAAAATCAGGACTGCACTCTGTGATAAAGGATGGGTGGAGACTAACCTGGGTCACTGCTATCTCTACCTGGATGTTGAGGGTCTACCCAACTGCAACTGCACCTTTACCCTGTTCTGGGTCCAAAATTTTACTGTGACACTGAGTAGCCATTATTACATTGGTGCTGATACAAATGAAATCCTCCAACTATTGCATGACCCATGGGAATGGGAAAGTGTTGATGCAGGATCCCCACCTAGGTGATGGCCCCAGGTATGGGTAAAATACCATAAGTATTTATGGAAAAAGAAAAAATGCTTTTCTAGGTAGGAAGGAAATATCTGAAACCATGGCAGCTGGATGGTGATGCATTCTCACTGTCTTTCATTAGATCCTCCCAGGAGAATTATCACTTAGGTTGCCCCAAGTTTTTGATATAACTCTCAAAAGTAGTGGACTCCTCTGCTAATAATTATGATACTAAATCTACCATCTATAGAATAAGATGCAGTCAGGGAGAGCCAGTGGCCATTCTAGTGTCTCCTAATGTCACCATCCTTCTAGAATATTCTACTGAGTTACACCACCCAGTATCTGCCAATGTAACTGTCAGGGAAGGATCCTGGATCCCCAGGCCTAGTCGTCCATGCAGGAGAAATTTTCTTCCTTCTGGGATAGTATTAGTTCCCTGATCATCGGAGCTGACTTGGGACCAATTTTGTAGTCATTAGTCAGTTGTTTCTTGACCTTTGTACGGCATCTCCCAATGATGGACTTATTCAACTCCATATAATGTTTATGCCCATCAGTAAGGAAAACAGCTGACTGGTTGACTCTGAATATACATGACAGTCTCTGTTCTACGTAGTGTGCCCTTCAGGGGCTCTTCCTTGTGAATGAACATCTTCCTCGATTGGCCTCAGGTAAATGAGACTGGTACCCTTCAGAAGATTCACACAGTCGTTCTTAGCTTTCCAGGACTCTGTGACCATTTTTGTCCTGGATGCAAAGAAGTCAGCTTTCTGTGGGGTAGAAGTCATAGCGTGCCTCAACTTCACTTGTAGTCTCATCTTTGGATGATAAAAGGCAGAAGAGTTAACTTAATGTGCTATATGGCAATAGTAATTCTAGAAAATATTAATAAGATGGAACAATGGTCCAAGAGATGAGACAAAATTAAATAGATAATCATAAGTTCCTGTATTTCATTTAAATTAAATTTAAATCATTACACATTACACATTTGTTGATTGATCCTTGAAAAGCCAAGAACTGTGCTAGTCACTAGAGATGTAGAGATGAATAAAATAATACCTGCCTCCAGGAGCTTACCTATTAGCAGCAGACATAGACTATAAACAAATGACACAAAACACAATGCTGTGTGTAATAAAATTTTGCATAGGGTTATAAAAAGTCAATTTCCCAAGTACACATGAGTAAGATTTGACTTGAGTCCATTTCATCTGAAAGGTTCCATATGAAGCAAAAATGTGATAAAGTTGCTGCAAGAGATAATACAGTCTTAGGACGCATTAGTAGAAATATTGAATTCAGCAAAATAAATAAACAAACAACAAATTTAAAAATATATAACACTGGACTAGGAGTCAGAAGCTCTGAGCTTGGGTTCTGGCTACATATTTTACTGTGTAACTTCAGCAAAGTCTCATTCTCAGTTTCCTCCTCTGTTTATAGGAACAATAAAGAAACAATAAAGTCTAATTTGCCTCCTTAATTGCTGTTGATAGTGCAAACTGATACAACTACTTTGGAAAGAAACATTCAGCTAAATAGCAAATTTTAAGATGCATATGCTGTTTCACACAGCATATGTGTACCAACTTTGTGTTGGTAATGTGTAACCCCTAGGTACAAACACAAGAAATTTGCAAATGCATACCAAGAGACAGTACAGGAATGCTTATAGCAGCATGTAGGGGGAAAACTGGAAACAAACCACATGTTGTTCTATACAGAAAGGATAAGTGAATCGCAGCATGTTCATATAATGAATACCATAGAGCTGTGAAAATAAGTGAATAGCTTCTACTTGTAACAACTTGGATGAATCTCAAAAACTTTATGCTAAGCTAACAAGCAAGAAATAGAAGAATACATATGGTATTATTTCACTTATATGAAGTCAAAATTAATGAATATATTAAAACTAAATAATAAACTACTTGTAATAAATTATTCTGAAACTAATTAATATATTATTTAGGGATACACATGTATATGTGATAAAATTAAAAATGAAGCAAGGAAATGGTTGGCACAAAATTCAGAATAGTTGCTTACTCCAGGGTAGTGAAAAGCATCTAACTGGGGAAGAAAATATAGGATAATATTCAAAGATATTATCTTACTCAAACTGGGTGATGGGACAGGGGTTTCATTTTAATACTTTTCTTTAAAATGTATATCTAAACTTATACATATGGTACATGGTACCATAAAATTGAGAGAGACTAAATAATACAGGCTTACTGGAAAAAAAAAAAAAGAGCAATATGGAAAGATACACAATGCCAACACTTTTAAACCTTTATTATTCTACAAATCTTACGATGCTGGTAATTCTTTCCAGCACTCAAGTGCTCAGATGGAAGGCAAGTTTGACAGGGACTCAGTTGGAGCTACTAAGGAGCTATTAAGAAGGGACATTTTACCTGCAGGTCTTTTGTACAGGACCAGGAGAGCCAAATTCAATAGAAAATATCTTACTAAATTTAAACAACATCTAGACCTTTTAGTGCCAAATAGATAAATCTGGGACTACTGGCCTTGCTGCTTGTTTTTGCATATTTTTGACTTACACTTGATTTGACACAATTCTGACTCTGTCCCAACCATATTCTCCTAGGTACCTCATGGAAATGTCTTTCCTAGTTCAATCTGTGCCACCAACTAGCCCACTTCATTTAATATAAGGAAGTAATGCAGTGTAAATATTAGGAGATTTCCATTCTGGATGCTCCTGCTCTTGACACTGAATCCCAGACCTGGTACTTAAGATTTGTTTGACAATTTTCTCATCTACAAAGTTGAGGTGACAGTAATAATTCTTTTTTTTTTTTTTTTTTTTTTTTGCGGTACGCGGGCCTCTCACTGCTGTGGCCTCTCCCGTTGTGGAGCACAGGCTCAGCGGCCATGGCTCACAGGCCCAGCCGCTCCGCGGCATGTGGGATCCTCCCAGACTGGGGTACGAACCCGTGTCCCCTGCATTGGCAGGCAGATTCTCAACCACTGCACCACCAGGGAAGCCCAGTAATAATTCTTTTTATAGGCCCTAATAAAATAAGGCAGTAGAGCTCTCTGACGAATATTCATTGTTTTTCAGTCACTCAGTATTCACTCTCCATTCTTTTAGAATTTCCTTTTATGGCCAATTCGGATGGAAATTTAAACGCAAGTGCCCTGTCCTTTCTTTAAGTGAGGGACTGGTTCAAGCTCAAAGCTACACAATCACACTATTTCTCACAAGACTTTGATTCTTGTATGGACTGATGCATGGATAAAAAGTAAAATTGGAGCTTATTTATCCTAAGCCCTCCTCCCACTTTGCTCCCCCAAGAAATGTGATTTCTGTCGTAATCAGAAGCAGGTCCTATATTCTTATCTTTGATTCTGTGAGCTTCCTCATATTCTCCCAATATACTGATTTGTGCTGTTAGAGTTGGTTTTAATCACTTAGAAAAAATTAATCCTTCGTAATATAGACACCAAGAACAATCTCTGGCATATAGGTGCTTGTAGTGTTGATATTATTATTTGTATAACTGAAAATCTCCCTGACAGCACTTCTACAAGACTTTCTCTCTGGTCCTATGAGTGGGAACCAAACACCCAGGACCTAATTATCATTGGGTAAATGGACACAATTTAGTTTCTAAATGAGGCAAAATAAAAAATTAGTCTATATTTACAATAAGTCTGCTAAGGTGTCAGCAACCCATGATGTGCACCCATATGTCTACCAACTGCTTTCCAGTTACTGTCACAAGACAGTACCATATAAGCAAGAATAGACAATATGTACTAAAGGACATAAGTATTTCAGAGGAAGGAGAGATCATTGAACTTCAAGGAGAGGATCTGAGCTGGACTTTGAAGAACTGTAATACTGGGGTAGAAGATATTACAGGCAAAGGGTGGAGAGATAGTGTGAGCAAAGGCATGAAAGACATGTTTGGGGACAATGAATAGACCATTTGGGCTGAAGCAGAATTTTTTTATAGGACAATAGTAGTGGATAATGTTTGGAATGGTGGGTTGGAATTAACTTTAAACAAAAATTCTATAAATGGTCAAGTTGCAAATATTTCTATTAAAAGAAACTCTTCAATATCATCTGCATCATCTTTATCCACCAGCAGCACAAAATATTTTTAAACGTCTTCTGGATGTAATTTGGAACTATGGATTAGAGAGTTCTCATTGACCTTCAGAGGGTACATTTTGGGAACCATACGTTCCTAGATAAAATTATCATATAATCATGACTAAGGTCATTCCAAAGAACAGGTATGGATAGAATGTTCATAAAACAGCACCTGAAGATGAAAGTCCTTAGGCACTGATTATACAAATCATATATGAATAACTCCATGAAAGAAAAGTTTTAAGAACAGCTAATACCTTCCAAGGGTTTTTATTGTTTATTTTCCAATAAAGACGTGCTTTGATGCCAGGCACGAAATGTCCACCTCATGAAAACCACAATGTTTAAACAGATGTTTATCAGCCCTGAGAACTGCCAAAAAAGCTAATAAGCCAGTGCTTTTCGTGGTGATCGTCTCTACCACCTTGTTAGGAGCCATGACCTTTTGTCCTTATTGAGCAGAGAAGGTGGTGGTGAGGGGAGTGCAGGTTGGAGGTACACAAAGTGGTGTTTGTAGGGGAGGAGATCTGTTGACTTACTGATTAACTATATACACATCTGGGTTAAATGCTATCCACTTGGAAGATATCCTTTGTGATAACCTGGTACTCAGATGGTATAAAAAGAAAATCCAGGCTCTGCTAGAACAGTGCCAATGGCAACCATGGCAAAGCTTATTCTCACAGGTGAGTCTGTAATTGGAGATAGAGCCTTGTTCTTACCTGATTTCTTTTTCTCTCTGCATCCGACAGGAATGAAATAGTCTTCACACACACCTCTATGCTTTTCTATTGTTCTTTCATCATTTCAAATTTCCAAGAGAATCCAGACATACACAAATAAGTCTACTTCTGATTCTCTTAATCTCAATTGACTCTGGCAGCATTTCTACCTTAGTTGATGCCACAAGCATGGTCCTAAAAGAAAGGCTAGTTTTCTTCCAATGCTTGTCTTACACTCCCATTCCTTGTTGGGTTGTTCCCATTTCTCTATTCATCTTCCTGCACCACCTCATTTTAATTGATATTATTTTAATTTACATGTTTGTGTTTTTGGTCTATCTTTTTCAGAGATGAAAATCAGTGGGAACTGAGACAGAGTTATGCAAGTTATCTTTGTTCTACTGTTTTCAGATTTCTCTTTAATCCCTTACTGTCTTACTGAGTTGCTGATGTACTATAAAAATATCAGCTAGAATTCAATCATTTAAAGGGGTTGATTCAGTACATTGTTTAGAGCCAATTTGTATCCATAGCTTATTAGTTGCTCTAGAGCTGAGATTTACAAACTTTTTATAGCTTCAGAACCTTTTCCAAATGAAACCTCTAGCTCAATTTATAAAGCAATCAGGTCAAAAGTGTCCTGGTAGAAGCCAGGGAACAGCATCTGGAGTCCTGTCTAACAGTTTCTAGTTCTCTTCTACTGTAAGGGCTCTTAAAGTTGGTATAAAAAAACTCAAAGGCCCCAAGAGATACTGAATTCACTGATTTAGAGGATGCTTTGTGTGTGAAGCTGTATTCATCCCAGTTAAGGGTGGTGAAGCATGGATGGGTGTAGTCATTGAGTAGAGTAAATTTTGGGTAGTTTTAGTACATAAATCTCCCATAGGTAGTAGACCTCCAACTCTGCCTTCCGTAACATTTGTTACTGACATGGAAGATGGAAGAAGAGAGAGCCATGCTCATTTTTGACTAAGAGAAGGGAAGTACAGATGTATTGGTGCCTTCACTGAAAAGCCTACTCTTTGGCATAACCCCTAAGTGCCACTTGGGCTATAAAAACCTATGACAAATAGGATGGTACCCAAGGCCTCAGAATTATATTCTACAATATATAGACAATTGGTTCAGAATACATGTGTTTTCTTTCTCTCTAGGTCTGGCCCTTCTGCTGAATGCTCAGCTAGGTAAATCATGGACTCTGTATTGTATCCTTGACATAATCTTTACCTACAATAAACCTAAAATCTTTATACATTATTCATAATTCAATTATCTGCTTAATGTATTAAATGTGATTTTTTTCATATTCTAATATTACTTTTTAAAATGGATGTCAAGAGATAGATAAACTATACTAGGAAAGAAAGCTACTGTCTTCTTTACAGACAGATGGATTTGATGTTGGGAGAACCTGTTATTTTTGTATTGGCTGCCACTGTTATTCTCTTCAGCATGACCACCTGAGAGTTGTAAGTTGGTATTCACTGGGCTTCATAGGACTACTGGGCATTTTTTTTTCAGTGGTTCCTAGGCTTCACCAAGATCCCAAAGTGAATCTGTCAAAGTTAAAAATAACCAACTTGAGAGTCAGTGACTAGTTCCCAAGTTAGAAGCTTTGAATTCATTTGCAAGATTGTTCCTATTAACCACCCTTACACAAAGATCAGGTATCTGAGGCAAAGGGAGGGAAACAGAAGCAGGGCTAAAACTTACAGCACATTTCAGTGGCACCTAAGTCAGGCCATTTTTCCTACTTCTTACTACTCTCAGGTTCTGCCTACCAGCTGATATGCTACTTCACCAACTGGTCCCAGTACCGGCCAGGCCTGGGAAGTTTCAAGCCTGACAACATCGACCCCTGCCTCTGTACTCACCTGATTTATGCCTTTGCTGGGATGAGAAACAACAAGATCACCACCATTGAATGGAATGATGTGACTCTCTACCAATCTTTCAATAGCCTGAAAAATAAGTAAGAGAATGGGAAGATATCTAAGTTTGTATCTCTGCAGTTCAGGTTCAGTGAGTCTGAGGTAGGAACCAAGACTCTGTATTTCTAACAAGCTTCCCTATGATCCTGATGCTTCTGGCCCAGGAGCTACACTTTAAGTATTGAGGATATAGATAACGTAGCATGTTGCCTGCTCTAGCTAGTACTAAAAAATAGTTCTGTATCTTCCTTTCACTGTAATTATCTTTTTTATGACTCAAGAAACTGCAAACCATCTTAGCTACTTGCATCAGAGAACAGGAGGCAGAGGATACCGAAGATTAGACATAACAGAGCCCAAGAAATCAGAAGAGTTTGCTGTATTTTAACAGAGTTCTGTTCTGTGTAAAAATGAAACAAAACAAACAAAAACCCTGGTATCTTTTAATTTCTAATTTGTTCAGTTAGTTACATCCAGGAGAAGTAAGGCTACAGGCCATTGCTATCTTCAGTAGTGGCAGTATCTTGAATGCAGCCACTAGAATTTGAGTTATGACACCTAAGAAGAAATAAACCTCTTCAGAGTGGTATTTTTCAAAGTGTGATCCATTGACCATGCATCAAAATCACATGAGTCACTTGATAAAAATCTCAATCCCTAATCCAACTGAATCACAACCTCTGAGAAAGGGGTTAAAAACCTGGAATTTTAATGTTGTTCTCCAGCTCTGGTCCTTGTACTTCATTCTTGTATAAACTGATGTTTGAGAGCCACTATTCCAGAAAATGTGCATGATTTTAAGCCAACTGATTTATATTCATTATCATAAAGTCTGAGAAAGTAATTATGTTCAAGCAATATTTACCATTTCATCTGATAGAGTAGAATGTAAGAATTGCCAATACATTCCTATTTTTTAAAAACCCAGTCACTTAATTTAGATTTTTCTAAAGAACTCTGAGTGCATTCATAATGATAACACAAATAATTTTTATAAAGTGTTCAGTAGTGAAGGAAAATTGTTCTACAGAATATTTTATCAAGGCAACATCAAAGTTTCTGACCAGGCCCAATACTGAAGCAATGTTATTTTAAATTGAGGGACTCATGGATTTTGAAGTTTTTCTTTTCTATCTTTTGCTTTACAGGAACAGCCAGCTGAAAACTCTCCTGTCCATTGGAGGCTGGAATTTTGGAACTGCCCCGTAAGTCTTCTATGAGAGAGCCTGGTGTTCATTTGTTATGGAAAACAAGTTAGCCCAATGTGACCTAAGTCCCTTTAGATTTCACAACTTAAGACAGGATATTAAGGATATACATTAAACAAATATGCTACTTAAATAAATTACTACACCAGAATCACAGTATTAATTAGAACACCATTTATTTTGTACGTTTACATTTAGATGGATATTCTGGGACTACATTCACAGAAGCTTAGTTACTGAGATTTCAAAACAACCTCTTCTCAAAGTATTTCAGAAGTACAACCCCTGAGGAGAGTGTTATAGCACTTCTGTCTATTTACTTTCTGGGAGAAGGGAAGAGAAAGTCATGCAAATAAACAAGAAGACCTTTTTGAGGGTATACAAACATCAGGGACTATTTGGAAAGACAGCAGAGTGAGCCAAGGTAGCCAGGTGTTCAAAGCAACAGGTACAATTTGGGAGAAAGATCAGAGTTGGGTGGATAACAAAACAAAGAGAACACTGAGGTACCATGGCTGACAGAGTAGTGATTACAAAGTAAGCACAGGAGAAAGCCAGGAACATAGTTTTATCTGGGATATGGATATTGGTGAAAAGCTCTGAGGCAGAAATATAGGAGTTTGACTTTACTACAAGGTGTTGGGACTACCAAGGCCTCCACCTGCCTTCTTTGGATCTCCTTCAGTTTCACTGCCATGGTTTCCACTCCAGAGAATCGCAAGACTTTCATTTCTTCAGTCATCAAATTCCTGCGTCAGTATGGATTTGATGGGCTGGACTTAGATTGGGAGTACCCTGGCTCTCGCGGAAGCCCTTCTCAGGACAAGCATCTCTTCACTGTCCTGGTGCAGGTGAGGAGGGAGGTGGCAGTGTTTAGCCCAAGAAAATTCAAAGTTCTTTTCAAGGAGAACCTGGTGGTTCCAGAGTGAAACTAAACTGGAATTTAGAATTTTGGAAATTTTACATTGCAAAGATTCTTAGATATCATGCCTACATTCAACAGCATTTAATAATAATAATAACATTATTATGTGTGCTATGTGTCAGGCACAATTCTACAAGCAGTTTTTAAATCATAACTCATTTCATCTTCATATCTACTCTATGATATAGGTACTATAAGTACTATAATCTTTATTTTACAGATGAGGAAGTTATATATAGCGGGTTTAAGTAACTTGCCTAATATCACACAACTAATAGGTGTCATAACTACCCAAGTAGTCTGACTACAGAGCCCATTGCTTCTAACCTTTGTACTAGACTGCCTGTTATCACTGAGCACTTACACCATCCCAGACACTGCATTAAGTGTCCGGCTAAAGATAAGAATAAGACACAATCCTTGGCTTTAAGGAATACACAGTCATAGGTGGAAGCCTGAAAAATAACCAACAATTACAGTACACCTAGGTAAATGTCATGATAGAGGTATTCAGAGTGCAAAAGCAGCACAGAGAGAAGGTATCTAATTCTGCTCTGGGGTAGGATCAAGAAGAGCTTAGTCTTGAAAGTGGTGTTAACCAATTAAGTGATGATGGGATTGCACAAATGAAGACATGTAGATATGTGTGAGCAGGTATGTGAGTAATGGATTATGAGGCTGCACCAGAGACAAGAATCAGATCATGTAGGATTTGTATATTATGTTAAATAATTTAGACATTACATTCAAGGCAACTTTGAAGGATTTTCAAGTAATGGAAAGATATGGCAAAGCTCATGTTTTAGAAGGATCACTCTGGCTTTAACTACGGAGGATGAATTAGAAAAAGGTAAGGAGGCAGGGATAGAGTTAGGAGGCTATTGCAATAAATCAAGCAAGAGATGCTGAGGGTCTGAATGAAGACCCTAACAGTGAGAACAGAAAAAGGAAGTATATAAGAGATATTAGGAGGGTAGAATCAATAGGATTTGGAGACCAATTGGAAGTGGAAAAAGAGAGAACTTCCAGTTTTCTGACCTTGAGAACTAGTTTGACTGTGGTCCTGTTAACTAAGATGGTAAATACAGGAAAAAGGGTAGATTTGGAGCAAGAAAAAAGACTCATTAATTTGTCTTTGAATGTGCTGAGTGAGAGGAATCTGTAGGACCTCTTATAGTTTTGCCCAATAGACACTGGATGAATAGATATTGGATGAATGTCAAGCTGGAGTTCAGAACAAAGGACTTGATTTGACATACTGTATTGATGTCATCAGCAAAGGTAAATAATTAAGAGATCACCAAGGAAAAATGAATTGGGTGAGAAAAGCCAAGGATGACTTTTAGATTTACTCTCCCCCAAGACAGGGTTTTTTTGTATACCATCTGGTATACCAGATTGTCAGGCAGCCTCCAATAGTTTCAATATTAAGTAACTCACTGGTTGAAAAATAAACCTACTTACTTGTTGAACAGCTCTAGAGATCAAACAGAACATCTGCATTCTTAGTCAATACATGCGTCCAGTCATAATTAATAACTTCCAATTAGTGGTTCTAGCTCTGCCCACTGAAGTAACATAGAATAAAGCTGCACCTTTTGCAATATATTAGTTCAATATATGAAGACAGCTATATCTTGCCTATAATTTTTCTCCTTCCAGTTAAATAACCTAGTTCCTTTAACAAGTACCCATACAACAATTTTGAGACCCACTCTTCACTGGAACACACTCTGGTACACCCTAATAATGTAGTTATAAAAACTGAATCCAGTGCTCCGGATAAGATTAGAGTCACAAAATAACGGTGGATTAACCTCTAGCATTGATAGGGAACCTATCACCTGGCTGTTACCACTTTCCTCACTGGCCAATTCAGCATTTCATTTGATGGGATGTCAGTCCTATAAAGTAGCTCATTTACTGGACAAAGGGAAGCAAATCTCTATATTGCTAAAAGCTGGATATAGGTTACTGTAGCAAGTATAACTTCAAAGTGTAGTGATATAAGTAGAGCTCTGACTGGTCATCTGGGACTTGGGTTTTGGTCATGACCTGGATACTAACTTGCTGTGAGACTTTGGTGAAATTGTCTAACTTCTATGCATATTAGCTATAAAATGAATACTATCAATTCTGTCTACTTTATAGGGATATTGAGAAACTAAAGATGAAATATGTGAAAGCATTTTGAAAAGGAAAGCATTATACAAACATATATTTATTAATATTTAAGGAGCTGAAATCAGTTTCATAGATGCCCTACTATACTTGATTATTCTATAGGAAATGCGTGAAGCTTTTGAGCAGGAGGCCATCCAAACCAACAAGCCCAGGCTGCTGGTCACTGCTGCAGTAGCTGCTGGCATCTCCAACATCCAGTCTGGCTATGAGATTCCTCAACTGTCCCAGTGAGTGACTCACCTTATCCTCAAACTCCTATAGGTATCAGTTTTGCAAAGTAGACTTGTCCTTAGTCTGTCTTGCCACTCAGGGACTTTGTTTAAGAGGCATTGGAAGTGGTATCTTTTGTCTGCACAGGTGTGGGAAATAACAGTTGGAAATGTTTTTAAATGCTTTATCCCACCTCAGGTACCTAGACTACATCCATGTCATGACTTATGACCTCCATGGCTCCTGGGAGGGCTACACTGGAGAGAACAGCCCCCTCTACAAATACCCAACTGACACTGGCAACAATGCTTACCTCAATGTGGTGAGTACCCACACAGTTGCAGGTTCAGACCAGAGATGTTGTAAATCACACGGAGATTCAGAGACAAAACAAATATAAATTCTGCAAAAGTCTCATTTGGACAACTCTCTTCTTAAGTGGCTGATCATATTTCATTAACTATAACCTCACCAAAATGTTTCAAAAAATACCAACTAATCTATCTGTTATTAGCATTATTCAATTTTACCTGTTAGGTCAGTGGACTAGCATAACTAAGCAATGGGTCATCAGCTGGGTGGGCCTCTAGCTCACCTGCTACATTTTCAGGATTTTGCCATGAACTACTGGAAGAACAATGGGGCCCCAGCTGAGAAGCTCATCGTTGGATTCCCTGCCTATGGACACAACTACATCCTAAGCAACCCTTCCAACAATGGCATTGGTGCCCCCACTTCTGGTGCTGGTCCTGCTGGGCCCTACACTGGGCAGGCTGGGTTCCTGGCCTACTATGAGGTAGGTAGCCTGGGCTTTACAGTTGAAATTCTGTGAATTTCATGCCCTGTGCTGCACAGTAGCCTTAGGGCTAGAATCTGTGTAAAGCTTGAATGTTCATTTTGTCCACTACTTACCTACTGTAACACAGATACTACTCCAAATGCTTCAGGTGTTTAAGTAACCTATTCATTTACCTAATCCAGTATGAAGAACATTTGTAGTGTGCAATATCCCTTCAAACAACAGACTACATACTTAAGGTCATTTATATTTGCACTTAAGGGAATTAAATAACTGTATTTCCCATACTAACATGGGTTCTCAAAATCAAGTACTAAGAATAAGGATAACATCTGAGTATTTCAAAAACAATTTGATCTTATTTACTGCAAATAAAAACCCATAATTCGAAATCTGAGGAAAACCCCTATTGGAGGCATGACAGAAAAAAAAAATCAAAGAGGAAATTGTATGTTTTCTCTTTCTTGGGAGTCATACTTAAAGGATTTGAATCTCTTGACTTTTTAAAGATCTGCACCTTCCTGAAAGATGGAGCCACTCAGGCATGGGACGCCCCTCAGTACGTGCCCTACGCCTATAAGGGCAATGAATGGGTTGGCTATGACAACGTCAAGAGCTTTCATATCAAGGTAAGGTCAGCCCCTCCAATGTGCTGTGAGCTCAGCCCTGAGTCCCCCAAAATAAAATGACTCCTGGGGTCCTCTATCCTTAAACAGGCTGAGTGGCTTAAGCAGAACAACTTTGGAGGTGCCATGGTCTGGGCCATTGACCTGGATGACTTCACAGGCACATTCTGTAACCAGGGCAAGTTCCCTCTGATCAACACCTTGAAGGATGTTCTTGGCCTGAAGAGTGCAAGTGAGTGACAGCAGGGGGATGCCCATGCTCTATAAATGCTCCTTTTCCAACTCAAAAGACAGCCTAACATCTTCCCCCTTTGCCTGAGGAGTCTCTTCCCATTTTACCTCACTGTTCTTGCCTGCCTGAGAGAGAAGTGCTATATTCTTTCCTTACCCTTGAAAGTCCACATCAGGAATTTTATGTTCTTATGAGAAACCAGGTCTACTGTGTGGGTTTTCCAGGTCTACTAATTCTTAAAGGTGTGGAAAAGCCTCAAGAAATTAGGCTGACCTTCAATATCAGCATTTATTTTTCTATGAACCCCTTATTAAAGGTCTCCTTCAGTCTGCCAGGGGAGATTGAACAAAAAACCCTAAGCAGTACTGACATATTTCTAATCTATAACTCAGGGAAAGTACCAATTCCCTAAATTTTGTCCAGATTTTCTCTTACAGCTTATTTGCTTACCACTTATACCCAGATCCTAGAAAAGCATTTCGCATATACTGGGCACTCAGTAAAAATTTTAAAACATGATTTTAACATCATAAGAGAGAATTTTTAAAATTTAATACTGGGCTGGCTTGAAATTATAGCTGTTCCTAATTCCTAAGATGGAGTTATCTTGTGAGTTCCTCAGTTACAGGGACTCAGAGCGAACTGCACTCCACTTCCAGACCTCACCCCAGGTCTGCTAGTTCTTCACCCCTAGGTGAATCTGAGACCTTCTGCTAGGTCCACTAGTCTGCTCTTCATGCTGTTTCAGGTTGCACCACCTCCACTCAGTCCAGTGAGCCCACCAGGAGTGCCGGAAGTGGGAGTGGAAGTGGAAGTGGGAGTAGCAGCTCTGGAGGCAGCTCTGTGGGTAGCGGATACTGTGCCGGCAAAGCTAATGGCCTCTACCCTGTGGCAAATAACAGAAATGCCTTCCTGTACTGCTCAGATGGAATCACATACGAGCAGTATTGTCAGGCTGGGCTTGTCTTTGACACCAGCTGTCAGTGCTGCAAGCTGGCATAAACCTGACCTGTGTCTCCATTCTCTAGTGTGCTGAACAGTCTCCTTTGCTTAGCACACCTTGCTCCTACCTAGAGTTTTGCAATAAAATCCATCAGTCAATACATGAGTGTCCTTGGTTTTAAGTGATTTGGGTAGAGACCTTTCTAGATGTGAAAATACAGGTTGTGCATGGGAGTGGAGTGGCAGAAGAGAGTGTGTGAGGAAGTAATGACACCAACAAACCCACAAGCCTTCTACTGGCTTTGGTTGATCTGCATGAAGGTTGGATGCTGTCAGGAGGAAACGTCTGAATGTTTGGTGTTGGCATGGGATGAGGACATGAAAAAGATAGGTCTGCATCTTGGTGACTGTTCTCAGTAGGGAACCAAAGTGATTCTGGGAGACTCGGGGGCACAGGCCAGTTTGGCTTGCTCAAGGAACAGAAGGCCAGGTCATTCTCTCCATGTCTGCTGAGGTCCCAGAGCTGGTCCAGCTCCCCTGAATTGGCAGCATTGGGAAGGTCTTTGCAGTGGGTTCCTTTGGGGATGTCTGCCTTTCTCAGGAGTGAAACCAGAGGTCCTTTCCTTGAAACCATAGCTGTGGTCACTAGCAGCTGTGGTTTTGCTGCATTAGCTCCTCCCCTGGCTTGGATGATTGACTAGAGTAGACATCAGAATCAAGAGGGCTTATCAGATTATCACCCTTTGGAATCTGCAACAGAGAACAAGGAATAGCTAACAGTCCCTGAGACTGGCTTTGCCTATAATATGTAAACTCAGGATCTGTAGTGAGAAACTGAGGAGAAGGGAAAGTTGCCCTGGATGCAGAGCAAGAAGACTAAAGGGGAGCAATGGAGAAAAGCCACGATGAAAGATGCAGAGAGAACATTTATCAATAGCTTTCCAACTCTTCATTCTAGCTCCTTCCTGAGGCCCAGATGCATTTCTGCCTTTGGGTTCTGTGAAACATCCCTATAACTATGTAATAAACTCCTTTTGCTACATAAGCTGGCTTAAGTTTGTTTCTTTTATTTGCAACTGAAAGAATCCTAAGTAATAAGAATATAATGGCTCCTATTTTCTGGCATGTTTACTGTATGTCAAACTCCGTTTTAACTGTTTTACATGTATTTTGTTATTTAATTCTCTCAGCAACTTTGTGAGGAAGATAACATTAACCCAAGGAACCAAATAACCTACCCAACATCTCACAGCTAATAAGTTGCAGAGCCAGATCCAAAAGAGTTCACAGTCCTAACTACTATGTTTTACTGCCTCCTTTGGCACAGATCTCAGTGTTCTCATGGTAGATGGCAGCACTGGTGGTAATGATGAGGCACATGCAGCTTTCTGGGTAATAACTATTCATTCATGAGCCCACAGCATTTCTTGATTATTTATTATGTGCCAGATAATGTTCTGGGTACTAAAGACATAGTGGTGAATAACATAAAGAGTTCACCCTTATGGGGATTATATTTTGCTGATAGGAGTGTTTAGCAATAAATTAGCAAAAAAAAGAAAGAAATGAGGAAAGTGAATCAGTGATAGAAAGTGACCAAGGGAGGAGCTTATTTTAGTTTGAGCAGTCCAGGAAGGCATCTCTGGAGAGATCCCATATGAGATGAGCCTTGATATTAGAGAGGAACCAGTCATTCTGAGATCTGGGAAGAGTGCAGTGGTGCAGCAAGTACAAAGTCCTTGAGGTAGAATGAACATGGCATGTTAGGAAAAAGAAGATCGGGTGACGTCAATATCATGGTAGTACGAGACAGTCTGTTGGTCTCTCCTCTTCAATCTACAATGAGTAAAACGTTCATAACTCAACAAAGGTTCCTCTGGTCCAACACACTAGGATTCTGGAGAGATCCACACATCTGTACATCTGAAGATAAGTAGACCGGAACAAATAGAGGAGGTGGAATTGGGAGAACAGCAGAGGTGGTACTTGCAATCCAGACTCCGTGGTCACGCCAGTACTGAGCCAACAGTTCCAGAGGACCCAGTAGTAATAGGGGAGGCAGCACACACAAATTAGGCCTCCAGACTGCAGCAGTACCCCAGACACAGGGAACCAGGCATTAGCAGTGGCAAGGCCCATGACCTCAGTCCCTCCAGTTCTGGTGGTGCCTGGACTCTGGCACTCTTGCATCTGACAATCCCAGATGCATCAAAGGCACCCACGACCCCCTTCCCACCCCACCCTCCCTCTGCCTTTGCTGTGGCAGTGTTGCCCACCACTCAAGCATCCCTGGACCCAGTGGAGGTGCCCACCATCCTGATGCCCTTGGCAGTGACCCTGGCAACAATGGCAACATTGGCAACAGCAAAGCACCAGAGATTCTGGAGGCAAAGCAGCAAGGGCATAAGTGACACCTCTGGCAGAGGCAGTGGAGGGTGGAAAGTCAATTTTCAAATATAGCCAGAGAGAGTTCAGGTAAGAGAAATGAAAACTTGTGCTATAGCACTACCTACTGGAAAAAAAAAAAAGCCTCTAATAACCAACATGTTGAATTGTTAAAATCAAAGTGGAAATAATTTTACCAAATTAAAAAAGGTGTTTGCTACTTCAAAAGTGCCAGCAGAGGAACAACTCATTAAGCACCATGAAAAACCATGGTAATATGGTATCACAAAAAGAAAACGGTAATTCTCAGGAAATCAAAGTTAAAGTCATGAAAGAGTGTAAGCTAACTGATAGACAACTGAAAATATCTGTCATGAAAGAACTCAATGAGCTACAAGAAAACTCAGAAAGACAGTTCAATGAGCTCAGGAATAAAATTAATGAACAGAAGGAATGCTTTACTGAAGAGATTGAAACTCTAAAGAAGAACAAAACAGAAATTCTGGAGCTGAAGAACTCAATAAATGAGATGAAGAAAGCATTAAAAACATTGGAAATAGACCAGACCATAAGGAAGAGAGAAGTAGTAAGTTCAAAATCTACGAATGATTCAGGTAGAAGAGAAAAGAGAACTAAGATTTTTTTAAACGAATAAATTCTATTGGAACTACCCAATTCCATTAGGAAAGGCAACATAAGGCTAATGGGTATCCCAGAAGGAGAAGAGAGGGAGAAGGGAACAGAGAGTTTATTTAAAGAAATAATAGGCTAGGACTCCCAAGCCTGGGAAGGAACTGGGTATACAAATTCACAAAGATAAGAGAACACATAATTATCTCAGTGCAAGAAGACTTTTTCCAAGACAAATTATATTAAAACTGTCAAAAGTCAATGACAAAGAAAGAATTTTAAAGGCAGCCGGGGGGAAAAAAAGACAGTAACCTACAAGGAACCCCCATTAGGCTATCAGTAGATTTCTTTTTTTTTTTTTTTAAATATTTATTTATTTATTTTTGGCTGTGTTGGGTCTTCTCTGCTGCGCGCGGGCTTTCTCCAGTCGCTGAGAGTGGGGGCCACTCTTCGCTGCGGTGCGCAGGCCTCTCATTGCGGTGGCTTCTCTTGTTGCGGAGCACGGGCTCTAGGTGCGCGGGCCTCAGCAGTTGTGGCTCGTGGGCTCAGTAGTTGTGGCTCACGGGCTCCAGAGCACAGGCTCAGTAGTTGTGGCTCGTGGGCTCCAGAGCACAGGCTCAGCAGTTGTGACGCACAGGCCCAGCTACTCCGCGGCATGTGGGATTCTCCTGGACCAGGGCTCGAACCCGTGTCCCCTGCATTGGCAGGCGGACTCCCAACCACTTCACCACCAGGGAAGTCCCTATGAGTAGATTTCTTAGCAGAAACTCTACAGCCCAGGAGAAAGTGGGATGACATACTCATAATATTGAAAAATTAAAAACTGTCAGCTGAGAATACTCTACCTAGCAAATTTATACTTAATTATAATGAAGAAATAAAGGCTTTCCTAGACAAACAAAACCTGAGGGAGTTCATCACCACTAAACCTGCCTTAAAAGAAATGTTGAAAACATTTCTCACTTCTCACCTCTACTTCAACTATGTTGGTGTCTTTGCTGTTTCTCCAATAGTCCAGGCATGTTACTGCCTCAGGGCTTTTGTACAAGCTAGAATACTCTTTCCCAAGGTTTCCATTTGACTTTCTGCCTCACTTCCTGTAGGCCTTTCCTCGAAGCCACCTTCTCAGTGGGCCCCTTCCTGGCCATGAAACTCCCTTTTCCCTTCTTCCCTGTCTGTGATTCCTTTGTTTTTTCCTTTGTTTTTCCTTGGCAAAATCAATACCTGACATCCCATACATTTTATGTATTTACCATTTTTATTGCCTCCCCTGCTAGAATTAACCTCTAGGAGAACAAGGATTTCTGTTCACTGCTATATTCCCAAAGCCTAGAGCAGTACCTGACATATTGTAAGAGTTTAATAAGTACCTGTTGAATGAATAAATCAATGAGGGCAGGAAGGGAAATGATGCACAAGTTGAGTAAGCCAAGCATAGGACTTTATATAGGTTATCTCCTACATGGTGAATATTGTCCTTGTGCTACAGGTGAAGAAATTGAGATATTGTGAGGAAAATTTGCCCAAGATTATGCAGTTAATAGTTAGCAGAGCTTATTTTCAAAGTTGGGCTTTTCTGGCTCCCTCTACACCATAATGTTGCCTTGTAGAAAGCAATGTCACAATGACTTCAAGGCGGGGGGGACTGTTGCTTAGCAGCCAGTCTGAGTTACAGCTATCAAATTATTGGTTAAAGTCCACTTGTAAGAGTGGTCACTCATGGAGATGGTATACAAGAGAGTCAGGGTTTTTAAAAGTCCCTTTGATAGAGAGTTCTGGTCCTGAGCTTCTCAGAGATCTTCAAAGTTCATGCCATCTGGTCTACCCAGGAAGACGAAGGGAAACAAAATTATGCTACAGATCTCCCAGCCATTCCTTTGGGACTTTGATCATGGTAATCATATTCTTGGACTCTAGCACATGTGTGAAAACTCATTCCTTCAGTATTGGAGTCTAATTGGAGAGAGGTAGGTGAAGGACCTTGATCCTCGTGGGGATAGGGGCAGTTCTCCACTCACCAAGTCATGAGCCTTGACTGGGAGTGGCACCCATCCAGATGAAAGGATACCATTGTAAAATATGCACAAAGGTACCCTTGGAGTTAGCTATAGCCCTGGGCATGGAGGTGGTAGATTGGAAGTGCATTAATATTTGTTCAATGTCAATTATAGGTTAGTCACTTGCTGTGCAAGATTTGTCTGTGTTATCTCTTAAATTCTCGTGGCAACCCTAAGAAGCAAGAAATGATTAGTGCTATTTTATAGATGAACCAAGGCTTAGGTGGATTAAGTAACTTCCACAAGGTCATGTAGCTAGTAAATAACAGACCTGTACCTATTAGAAACCTGTTCTGAGGGGTTTCAAAGCCTGTGTTCATTCTTCTACCAACAAATGAAAGAGAGAGGTATTTGAGAAAGTCAGGAAAGTGGGATTTAGAAAGTCTATTATCTTCTCCTTTGTTTCCCTTCTCAAGGCACATCCATCCTCCAGCAGAATCCCTATTATCTTGATCAGAGATTCTCAATTCTCTTTAGACCCAAGTCCTGCTTTGAGTAACAAATTATTTCATAACTCCCCCTTTATTATCCTAAGATTAGCTTCATGGATAGCATAACCTACTAATATAATGCCATAATTGTAAAGGAGGAAACAATATAATGCTATAATTGTAAAGGAGGAAAAATAATTCCTAATAAAATAATAGTATTGCAATATATAAATGCTCAGATACAACTACTTTAGAAGAATAAAGTAGTCAGGCTCTTGCACCATATAATGAATAATGAGTAAGTCTAGAATTAAGAGAGAAGGTTAAATGTTGTTTCAGACAAGTAGTTTAGGAAAGTAAAAGAGCAGTGTTATAAGTGGACATCAGAACAAAAACTAATGTTAGGAGAATTAATAACACTCTAGACTTACTGGTTTCTGGTAACAGAAGGAGGTAAATAGCTTTAGTTAAAAGAAGGATAATACTCGACAAATTACAAATCGTTGAAGTAAAAAAAAAAAGTGAAGTGGGTGTGACTATGTTATTCTTGAAAACAAGTGAGTAGATAACGTTAATGTGCTAGATTTTTTAAAATAAGCTATTTCATTGGTATATCTTACATACCAAAAAAGGCCCAAATCATAACTGAACAGATTAATGAAATATGTAAGGTGAACTCATTGGTTTAAGCAGTACCCAGTTCAAGAACTAGGGAGAGTTAGCCAAGATGGAGGAGTAGAAATACCCTGAGCTCACCTTCTTTCGTGGGCACATGAAAATTACAGCAATTTACAGAACACCTATCAATGAAAAAGGAAAGAGCCTACCAGAAAAGATCTTCTACAACTAAAGATATAAAGGAGGAACTACAATGAGATAGGTAGGAGGGGTGGAGATGCAGTATAGGCAAGACTGATACCCCTGGGTGAGTGACCTACAAACAGGAGAATAATTACAATTGCAGAGTTTCTGCCCAAGGAGAGAGGGGTCTGAGACGCACAACAGGTTCCACAGCCTGGGGATCCTGCACCAAGAAGACAAGCCCATAGAACATTTTGCTTTGAATGCCAGCAGGGCTTGCTTTCAAGAGACTCAGAGGGTTGTGGGAAATAGAGACTCCATTCTTAAAGTGCTCACATAAATCTCACATGCTTCAGGACCAAGAGAGAAGCAATAATTTGAAAGGACCCTGGGTCAGACTTACCTACTGATCTTGGAGAGCCTCTGGGAGAGACAGGAGACAACTGGAGCTCACCCTGGGGACCTAGACATTGGCAGAAGCATTTTGGGGTGCTCATTCTACCACGTGGAAACTGGTGCTGGCAAGCACCATTTTGGAATTCTCCTCCTAGCTAATTAGCCTCAGGACCCAGCCCACCCACGCTCACTGGTTCGTAGGCACCAGTACTGGGTTGACTCGGGCCAAGCAACTAAGTGAGGACACAACACCATCCACCAGCAGGCAGACTGCCTTAAGATCCCCTGAGGCTATAGCCACCCCTGGACATGGCTCTGCCCATCAGAGGGCCCAAGACCAGGCCCCACACAACAGTGTGCTGGCAATCCAAGAAGAAGACATAACAATTGTAAATATATATGCACCCAGCATAGGATCCCCTAAATACATAAAGCAAATATTAACAGACATAAAGGGAAAAATTGACAGTAAAACAATAATAATAGGGACTTGTAACACCCCATTTACATCAATGGACAGATAATTCAGACAGAAAATCAATAAGGAAACATGGGACCTAATTAACACATTAGACCAGATGAACTTAATGGATATATAAAGAATATCTCCTCTAAAAGCAGCAGAAAACACATTTTTTTCAAGTGCAAATGGAATATTCTCCAGGACAGATCATATGCTAGGCTACAAAACAAACCTTGATAAATTTAAGAAAATTAAAATCATATCAAGCATCTTTTCCAAACACAGTGCAATGAAACTAAAAATCACAAGAAAAAATCTGGACAAAAACATAAACATGTGGAGGCTATACAATATGCTATTAAACAACCAAAGGATCACTGAAGAAATCAAAGATGAAATCAAAAAATACCCAGAGACAAATGAACATGAAAACACAATTCAAAATCTATGGGACACAGCAAAAGCAATTCCAAGAGGGAAGTTTATAGTGATACAAGCTAACCTCAGGAAACAAACAAAAAATCTCAAATGAACAACCTAAACTTACGCCTAAAGGAACTAGAAAAGAAGAGCAAAAAACCCCCAAAGATAGCAGGAGGTTAGAAGTCATAAAGATCAGAGAAGAAATAAATGAAACAGAGACTTTAAAATAGGAAAGATTGGGCTTCCCTGGTGGTGCAGTCGTTGAGAGTCTTCCTGCCGGTGCAGGGGACACGGGTTTGTGCCCTGGTCAGGGAAGATCCCACATGCCACGGAGCAGCTAGGCCTGTGAGCCATGGCCGCTGAGCCTGCGTGTCTGGAGCCTGTGCTCCGCAATGGGAGAGGCCACAACAGTGAGAGGCCCGCATAACGCAAAAAAAAAAAAAAA
>NC_041217.1:86076333-86085090 GCF_002837175.3 Physeter macrocephalus | reverse complement strand
GGACACGGGTTTGTGCCCTGGTCAGGGAAGATCCCACATGCCGCGGAGCAGCTAGGCCTGTGAGCCATGGCCGCTGAGCCTGCGTGTCTGGAGCCTGTGCTCCGCAATGGGAGAGGCCACAACAGTGAGAGGCCCGCATAACGCAAAAAAAAAAAAAAAAAAAGTAAAGATCAATGAATGAAGCTAAGAGCTGGTACTTTGAAAAGATAAACAAAATTGATAGCCAGACTCATCAAGAGAGAAAGAGAGGGCCCAAATCAATAAAATTACATGGGAAAAAGAAATGACAACTGACACCACAGAAATACAAAGGAGCATAAGTGACTACTACAAGCAGCTATATGCCAATATAATGGACAACCTAGAAGAAATGGACAAATTCCTAGAAATGTACAATCTCCCAATCTCCAAAGGCTGAACCAGGAAAAAATAGAAAGTATGAACAAACCAATTACCATTAACGAAATTGAACCAGTAGTGTAAAAACTCTCAAAAAATAAAAGTCCAAGATCAAATGGCTTCACAGGTGAATTTTACCAAATATTTGGGGATGTGTTAATAATTATCCTTCTCAAACTATTCCAAAATAATTGCAGAGGAAGGAATGCTTCTAAACTCATTCTATGAGTCCAGCATCACTCTGATACCAAGACCAGACAAACATATCACAAAAAAAGAAAATTACAGGCCAATATCACCAATGAACATAGATGCAAAAATCCTGAGCAAAATATTAGCAAACTGAATCCAACAATACATTAAAAGGATCATACACTGTGATCAAGTGGGTTTTATCCCAGGGATGCAAGGATTTTTCAGTATCCACAAATCAATCAATGTGATACACCACATGAACAAACTGAAGAATAAAAACCATATGATCTCAATAGGTGCAGAAAAATCTTTTGACAAAATTCAACATCCATTTATGATAAAAACTCTCCAGAAAGTGGGCATAGAGAACATATCTTAGCGTAATAAAGGCCATATATGACAAACCCACAGCTAATATCACACTCAACGGTGGAAAGCTGAAAGCATTTCCTCTAAGATCAGGAATGAGATAAGGATGTCCACTCTCACCACTATTATTCAACATCATATTGGATGTCCTAGCCACAGCAATCAGAGAAGAAAAAGAAATAAAAGGAATCCAAATTGGAAAAGAAGAAGTAAAACTTTCACTGTTTGCAGATGACATGATACTACACATAGAAAATCCTAAAGATGCCACTAGAAAGCTAGAACTCATCAATGATTTGGTAAAGTTGCAGGAAAAAATATTAATATACAGAAATCTATTGCATTTCTATACACAAACAGCAAACTCTCAAAAAGAGAAATTAAGGGAAAAATTCCATTAACAATTATATCAAAAAGAATAAAATACCTAGGAATAAACCTACCAAAGGACGTAAAGGACCTGTACTTGGAAAACTATAAGACACTGATGAAAGCAATTGAAGATGAAACAAACAGATGGAAAGATACACCATGTTCATTGATTGTAATGATTAATATTGTTAAAATGTCCATACTACCCAAGGCAATCTACAGATTCAATGCAATCCCTATCAAAATACCAAGGGCAATTTTCACAAAACTAGAACAAATAATTTAAAAATTTGTATGGAAACACAAAAGACCCTGAATAGTCCAAACAATCTTGGGAAAGAACAGAGCTGGAGGTGTCATGCTCCCTGGCTTCAGACTATACTACAAAGCTACAGTGATCAAACAGTATGGTCAGGCACAAAAACAGACACATGCCCAATGGAACAGAATAGAGAGCTCAGAAAGAAATCCACACATGTATGGTCAATTAATCTATGACAAAGGACCCAAGAATATACAATGGAGAAAAGACAGTCTCTTCAATAAGTGATGCTGAGAAAACTGAACAGCTACCTGTAAAAGAATGAAATTAGAACATTTTTCACACCATGTACAAAAATAAACTTAAAATGGATTAAAGACCTAAATGTAAGGCCTGAAAT
Source organism: Physeter macrocephalus (assembly GCF_002837175.3). Taxonomy (NCBI): domain Eukaryota; kingdom Metazoa; phylum Chordata; class Mammalia; order Artiodactyla; family Physeteridae; genus Physeter; species Physeter macrocephalus. The sequence goes on along the minus strand of NC_041217.1, from coordinate 86,083,093 downwards.
CATGAATCTCCTAGAAGAAAGCAAAGGTGGAACACACTTTGACATAAATAGTAGTAATATTTTTTTGGCTCTGTCTCCTAAGGTAAAGTAAACAAAAGCAAAAATAAACAAATGGGACCTTATGAAATCTAAAAACTTTTGCACAGCAAAGGAGATCATCAACAAAATGAAAAGATAACCTACTGAATGGGAGAAAATATTCCAAATAATATGACCAATAAGGGGTTAATATCCATCATATATAAACAGCTCATACAATTCAACATAAAAAAAAATAGCCTTATTAGAAAATGGGCAGAAGACCTGAAGAGATATTTTTCCAAAGAAGACATGTAGATGGCCAATAGGCACATGAAGAAATGCTCAATGTTGGTAATCATCAGAGAACTGCAAATGAAAACCACAATGAGAGATCACTTCACATCTGTCAAAAGGACTGTCATCAAAAAGACCACAAATAACAAATGTTGGTGAGGATATGGAGAAAAGGGAACACTTGTACACTGTTGGTGGGAGTGTAATTGGTGCAGCCACTATGGAAAACAGTATGGAAGTTCCTTTAAAAACTAAAAATAGAACTACCATATGATCCAGTAATTCCACTTCTGTGTATATATCCAAAGAAAACAAAAACAGTAATTTGAAGAGATACATGTACCCCAATGTTCATAGCAGAATTATTTACAATAGCCAAGGTATGGAAGCAACCTAAGTGTCCATCAACAGAGGAATGGATAAAGAAGATGTGATATATATATATATATACACACATACACACAATGCAGTACTATTCAACCATGAAAAGTAACAACTGCTCTTGTTATTATTATTGTTGCTATTTGCAACAACATGGATGGAGTTGGGGGTTATTATGGTAAGTATGATAAGTCAGACAGAGACAGACAAATACCGTATGACATCACTTATATGTGGAATCTAAAAAATAAAGTAAAATAATGAATATAATAAAAAAGAAACAGACTCACAGATATAGAGAACAAACTATTGGTTACTAGTGGGGAGAGGGAGGGGAGAGGGGCAAGATAGGGGTAGGGGATTAAGAGGTACAAACTACTATATATAAAATAAATAAGCTACAAATATATACCATACAGCACAGGAATATAGCCAACATTTTATAATAACTATAAATGGAGTATAATCTATAAGAAATTTGAATCTATGTTGTACATTTTAAACCAATATTATATTGTAAATCAACAGTACCTCAATTAATAAAGAATTGTAACATTGCTTTCACTCCAAAGGGGCACTTCATGTTCCCTTTTAGTTACTCCTTCAACCCTCTTTTACAAAGGTACCCCATCCTGATTTCTAATATATAGATGAGCTTTGCCTATTTTTGAACATTATGTAAATTTACTCATACAGTGTGTAAATATTCATGTCTGAAGTATTTCATTTAACATTGTGAGATTAATCTACATTATTAAATGTGCAGGATTTTATTCATTTTCATTGCTGTATAGTATTCATTTATACTAGGATACCACAACTTATTCTTCCATTCTAATTTTTTTTAACATCTTTATTGGAGTATAATTGCTTTACAAGGGTGTGTTAATTTCTACTTTATAAAAAGGGAATCAGCTATATATATACATGTATCTCCATATCTCCTCCCTCTTGTGTCTTGCTCCCACACTCCCTATCCCACCCCTCTAGGTGGTCACAAAGCACCCAGCTGATCTCCCTGTGCTATGTGACTGCTTCCCACTCGCTATCTATTTTACATTTGGTAGTGTATATAAGTCCAGGCCATGGTTTCACTTCGTCCCAGCTTACTCATCCCCCCTGCTGAGATCTCAAGTTCATTCCCTACGTCTGTGTCTTTATTCCTATCCTGCCCCTAGGTTCTTCAGAAACCTTTTTTAAAATTTAATATATATGTGTTAGCATACGGTATTTGTTTTTCTCTTTCTGACTTACTTTTTAAAAAAATATTTTCAATAGAACCCTTTTTATTATTTTTTAACATCTTTATTGAGTATAATTGTTTTACAATGGTGTGTTAGTTTCTGCTTTATAACTAAGTGAATCAGCTATACTTATGCATATATCCCCATATCTACTCCCACTTGCATCTCCCTCTGAACCTCCTTATCCCACCCCTCCAGGTGGTCACAAAGTACTGAGCTGATCTCCCTGTGTTATGTGGCTGCTTCCCACTAGCTATCTACTTTACATTTGGTAGTAAATATAAGTCCATGCCACTCTCTCACTTTGTCCCAGCTTACTCTTTCCCCTCCCTGTGTCCTCAAGTGCACTCTCTATGTCTGCGTCTTTATTCCTGTGCTGCCCCTAGGTACTTCATAACTTTTGTCTTTTTCTTTTTTAGTTTCCATATATATGTGTTAGCATATGGTATTTGTTTTTCTCTTTCTGACTTACTTCACTCTGTATGACAGACTCTAGGTCCATCCACCTCACTACAAATAACTCAATTTCGTTTCCTTTTATGGCTGAGTAATATTCCATTGTATGTATGTGCCACATCTTCTTTATCCATTCATCTGTCGATGGACACTTAGGTTGCTTCCATGTCCTAGCTATTGTAAATAGAGCTGCAATGAACATTGTGGTACATGACTCTTCTTGAATTGTGGTTTTCTCAGGGTATATGCCCAGTAGTGGGATTTCTGGGTTGTATGGTAGGTCTATTTTTAGTTTTTTAAGGAACATCCATACTGTTGTCCATAGTGGCTGTATGAATTTACATTCCCACCAACAGTGCAAGAGTGTTCCCTTTTCTCCATACCCTCTCCAGCAATTATTTTTTGTAGATTTTTTGATGATGGCAATTCTGACTGGTGTGAGGGGATACCTCATTGTAGTTTTGATTTGCATTTCTCTAATGATTAGTGATGTTGAACGTCCTTTCATGTGTTTGTTGGTATTCTGTATATCTTCTTTGGAAAAAAGTCGATTTAGGTCTTCTGCCCATTTTTAGATTGGATTGTTTTTTTGATATTGAACTGCATGAGCTGCTTGTAAATTTTGGAGATTAATCCTTTGTCAGTTGCTTCAGTTGCAATTATTTTCTCCCATTCTGAGGGTTGTCTTTTCATCTTGTTTATGTTTTCCTTTGCTGTGCAAAACCTTTTAAGTTTCATTAGGTCCCATTTGTTTATTTTTGTTTTTATTTCGATTTCTCTAGGAGGTGGGTCAAAAAAGATCTTGCTGTGATTTATGTCATAGAGTTTTCTGCCTATGTTTTCCTCTAAGAGTATTATAGTGTCTGGCCTTACATTTAAGTCTTTAATCCATTTTGAGTTTATTTTTGTGTAAGGTGTTAGGGAGTGTCCTAATTTCATCCTTTTACATGAAAAAAATTTCATCCTTTTACATGACTGTTCTAATTTCATCCTTTTACATCCAGTTTTCCCAGCACTACTTAATGAAGAGGCTGGCTTTTCTCCATTATATATCCTTGCCTCCTTTATCAAAAATAAGGAGACCATATATGCATGGGTTTATCTCTGGGCTTTCTCTCCTGTTCCATTCATCTATATTTCTGTTTTTGTGCCAGTACCATACTCTCTTGATTATTGTAGCTTTGTAGTATACTCTGAAGTCCAGGAGCCTGATTCCTCCAGCTCCATTTTTCTTTCTCAAGATTGCTTTGGCTATTCCGCGTCTTTTGTGTTTCCATGCAAATTGTGAAATTTTTTATTCTAGCTCTGTGAAAAAGGTCATTGGTAGTTTGATAGGGATTGCATTGAATCTGTAGATTGCTTTGGGGAGTATAGTAATTTTCACAATGTTGATTCTTCTATTCCAAGAACATGGAATATCTCTCCATCTCTTTTTATCATCTTTAATTTCTTTCATCAGTGTCATAGTTTTCTGCATACAAGTATTTTGTCTCCTTAGGTAGGTTTATTCCTAGGTATTTTATCCTTATTGTTGCAATGGTAAATGGGAGTGTTTCCTTAATTTCTCTTTCAGATGTTTCATCATTAGTGTATAGGAATGAAAGAGACTTCTGTGCAATTAATTTTGTATCCTTCTACTTTACCAAATTCACTGATTAGCACTAGCAATTTTCTGGTAGCATATTTAGGATTTTCTATGTGGAGTATCATGTCATCTGCAAAACAGTGACAACTTTAATTCTTCATATCCGATTTGGATTCCTTTTATTTCTTTTTCTTCTCTGATTGCTGTGGCTAAAACTTCCAAAATCATGTTGAATAATAGTTGTGAGAATGGACAACATTGTCTTGTTCCTGATCTTATAGGAAATGGTTTCAATTTTTCACCAATGAGAACTATGTTGGCTGTGGGTTTTTCATATATGGGCTTTATTATGTTGAGGTAAGGACCCTCTATGCCTACTTTCTGGAGTGTTCTTATCATAAATGGGTGTTGAATTTTGTTGAAAGCTTTTTTTGCATCTATTGAGATGATCATATGGTTTTTATCCTTCAGTTTGTTACTATGGTGTAGCACATTGATTGATTTTTGTATATTGAAGAATCCTTGCCTCCCTGGGATAAATCCCACTTGATCGTGGTGTATGATCCTTTTAATGTGTTGTTGGATTATGTTTGCTAGTATTTTGTTGAGGATTTTTGCATCTATATTCATCAGTAATATTGGTCTGTAATTTTCTTTTTTTGTAGTATCTTTGTCTGGTGGCCTCATAGAATGAGTTTGGGAGTGTTCCTTCCTCTGCAATTTTTTGAAAGAGTTTGAGAAGAAAGGGTGTTAGCTCTTCTCTCAATGTTTGATAGAATTTACCTGTGAAGCCATCTGGTCCTGGACTTTTGTTTGTTGGAAGATTTTTAATCATAGTTTCTATTTAATTACTTGTGATTGGTCTGTTGATATTTTCTGTTTCTTCCTGGTTCGGTCTTGGAAGGTTATACCTTTCTGAGCATTTGTCCATTTCTTCCAGGTTGTCCATTATATTGGCATAGAGTTGCTTGTAGTAGTCTCTTAGGATGTTTTGTATTCCTGCAGTGTCTGTTGTAACTTCTCTTTTTTCATTTCTAATTTTATTGATTTCATTTATTTCTGCTTTGATCTTTATTATTTCTTTCCTTCTGCTAACTTTGGGTTTTGTTTGTTCTTCTTTCTCTTGTTCCTTTAGGTGTAAGGTTAGATTTTTTTACTTGAGATTTTTCTTTTTTCTTGAGTTAGGCTTGTATAGCTATAAACATCCTTCTTAGAACTGCTTTTGCTGCATTCCATAGGTTTTGGATTGTCGTGTTTTCACTGTCATTTGTCTCTAGGTATTTTTTTATTTCCTCTTTGATTTCTTCAGTGATCTCTTGGTTATTTAGTAACGTATTGTTTGGCATCCCTGTGTTTGTGTTTTTTACGTTTCTTTCCCTGTAATTCATTTCTAATCTCATAGCATTGTGTCAGAAAAGATGCTTGATATGATTTCAATTTTCTTAAATTTAATGAGGCTTGATTTGTGGCCAAAGATGTGATCTATCCTGGACAATGTTCTGTGTGCACTTGAGAAGAAAGTGTAATCTGCTGTTTTGGCATGGAATGTCCTATAAATATCAAATACATCTATCTGGTCTATTGTGTCATTTAAAGCTTCTGTTTCCTTATTTCTTTTCATTTTGGATGATCTGTCCATTCTTGTAAGTGAGGTGTTAAAATCCCCCACTATTATTGTGTTACTGGAGGTTTCCTCCTTTATAGCTGTTAGCAGTTGCAGTTGCCTTATGTATTGAGGTGCTCCTATGTTAGGTGCATATATATTTATAATTGTTATATCTTCTTCTTGGATTGATCCCTTCATCATTATGTAGTGTCCTTCCTTGTCTCTTGTAATATTCTTTATTTTAAAGTCTATTTTATCTGATATGAGTATAGCTACTCTAGCTTTCTTTTGATTTCCATTTGCATGGAATATCTTTTTCGATCCCCTCACTTTCAGTCTGTATGTGACCCTAGGTCTGAAGTGGGTGTTTTATAGAGAGCATATATATATGGGTCTTGTTGTTGTATCCATTGAGCAGTCTGTGTCTTTTGGTTGGGGCATTTAATCCATTTACATTCAAGGTTATTATTAATATATACGTCCCTGTTACCATTTTCTTCATAGTTTTTTTCTTTGTCTTTAATTTTTGCCTATTTGATTACTATGTGTCTCAGTGTGTTTCTCCTTGGGTTTATCCCGTATGGGACTTGCTGCACTTCTTGGATTTGGGTGGCTATTTCCTTTCCCATGTTAGGGAAGTTTTCAACTATAATCTCTTCAAATATTTTCTCAGGTCCTTTCTCTCTCTCTTCTCCTTCTGGGACCCCTATAATGTGAATGTTGTTGCGTTTAATGTTGTCCCAGAGGTTTCTTAGGCTGTTTTCATTTCTTTTCATTCTTTTTTCTTTAGTGTGTTCCACAGCAGTGAATTTCACCATTTTGTCTTCCAGGTCACTTATCCGTTTTTCTGCCTCAGTTATTCTGCGGAAGCCCAAGCCTGCGTCTTTTGATTGGACTATTTAATCCATTCACGTTTAAGGTAATTCTCAATATGTATTTTCCTATGACCATGTTCTTAATTGTTTTGGGTTTGTTTTCGTAGGTCCTTTTCTTGTCTTGTGTTTCCCACTTAGAGGAGTTCTTTTAGCATTTGTTGTAGAGCTGGGTGGCGCTGCTGAATTCTCTTAGCTTTTGCTTGTCTGTAAAGCTTTTGATTTCTCCGCTTGATTGTTCTTTAATTCTTCTAGTTCTTTGTTAAACATTTCTTGCAACTTCTCGATCTTTGCCTCCATT
>NC_041217.1:86076059-86076323 GCF_002837175.3 Physeter macrocephalus | reverse complement strand
TGTAGAGCTGGGTGGCGCTGCTGAATTCTCTTAGCTTTTGCTTGTCTGTAAAGCTTTTGATTTCTCCATCGAATCTAAATGAGATACTTTCTGGGTAGAGTAATCTTGGTTATAGTTTCTTCCCTTTCATGACTTTAAGTATATCATGCCACTCCCTTCTGGCTTGTAGAGTTTCTGCTGAGAAATCAGCTGTTAACCTTATGGGAGTTCCCTTGTATGTTATTTGTCATTTTTCCCTTTCTGCTCTCATTAATTTTTCTTTGT
>NC_041217.1:86059618-86075765 GCF_002837175.3 Physeter macrocephalus | reverse complement strand
TTCTTCTAGTTCTTTGTTAAACATTTCTTGCAACTTCTCGATCTTTGCCTCCATTCTTTTTCTGAGGTCCTGGATCATCTTCAATATCATATTTCTGAATTCTTTTTCTGGAAGGTTGCCTATCTCCACTTCGTTTTTCTGGGGGTTTATCTTGTTCCTTCATCTGGTATATAGCCCTCTGCCTTTTCACCTTGTCTATCTTTCTGTGAATGTGGTTTTTGTTCCACAGGCTGCAGGATTGTAGTTCTTCTTGCTTCTGCTCTGTCCTGTATTCTTTTCATTCTTTTTTCTTTATTCTGCTCTGTGGTAGTTATTTCCACTATTTATCTTCCAGGTGACTTATCTGTTCTTATACATCAGTTATTCTGCTATTGATTCCTTCTAGAGAATTTTAAATTTCATTTATTGTGTTGTTCATCATTGTTTGTTTCCTCTTTAGTTCCTCTAGGTCCTTGTTAAATGTTTCTTTTATTTTCTCCCTTCTATTTCCAAGATTGTGGATCATCTTTACTATCATTACTCTGAGTTGTTTTTCAGGTTGACTGCCTATTTCCTCTTCATTTTGTTTGGTCTGATGGGATTTTACCTTACTCCTTCATCTTCTGTGTGTTTCTCTGTCTCTTATTTTGCTTAACTTACTGGGTTTGGAGTCTCCTTTTCACAGGCTGCACGTTCATAGTTCCCGTTGTTTTTGGTGTCTGCCCCCTCTGGCTAAGGTTGGCTCAGTAGGTTGAGTAGGCTTCTGATGGAGTGAACTGGTGCCTGTGTTCTGGTGGATGAGGCTGGATCTCGTCTTTCTGGTGGACAGGACCATGTCCAATGGTGTGTTTTGGGGTGTCTGTGACCTTATTATGATTTTAGGCAGCCTCTCTGCTAATGGGTGGTGTTCCTGCCTTGCAAGTTGTTTGGCATGGGGTGTCCAGCCCTGTAGCTTGCTGGTCGTTGAGTGGAGCTGGGTCTTAGAATTGAGATGGAGATCTCCGGGAGATCTTTCGCCATTTGATATTACGTGGAGCAGTAGGTCTCTGGTGGACCAATGTCCTGAACTCGGCTCTCCCACCACAGAAGCACAGGCCTGGCACCTAGCCAGAGCACCAAGAACCTGTGAGCCACATGGCTCAGAAGAAAAGGGAGAAAAGAAAGAAAGAAAGAAAGAAAGAAAGAAAAAAGAAAGAAAGAACGAAAGAACGAAAGAAAGAAAGAAAAGAAAGAAAGGAAGGAAGGAAGGAAGAGAAAGAAAGAGAAAGAAGAAAGAAAGAAAAGAAAGTTATTAACATAAAGAAAAAAATTATTAAAAATAAAAATATTAAAAAGTAATTAAAAGAAAGAAGAGAGCAATGAAACCAAAAAAACAAATCCACCAATGATAACAAGTGCTAAAAAGTATCCAAAAAAAAAAAAAAAAAGGACAGCCAGAACCCTAGGACAAATGGTAAAAGGAAAGCTATACGGACAACATCACACAAAGAAGCATGCACATAAACACTCACAAAAAGAGAAAGAGGAAAAATATATATATTTATATATTAAAAAAATGAAAAGAGCAACCAAATCAATAAACAATTCTACCAGTGATAATAACCTCTAAATAATAAACTAAGATAAACATAAAACCAGAAACAAATTAGATGCAGAAAGCAAACCCCAAGTCTACAGTTGCTGCCAAAGTCCACCGCCTTGATATTGGGATGATTCATTTTCTATTCAGGTTTTCCACAGATGCAGGGTACATCACGTTGACTCTGGAGATTTAATTTGCTGCTCCTGAGGCTTCTGGGAGAAATTTCCCTTTCTGTTCTTTGTTCGCACAGCTCCTTGTGTTCAGCTTTGGATTTGGCCCTGCCTATGTGTGTAGGTTGCCTGAGGGCATCTCTTCCCTGCCCAGAGAGGACGGGGTTAAACTAGTGGCTGATTAAGGGGCTCTGGATCACTCAGGCAGGGGGGAGGGAGGGGTACGGAATGCGGGGCAAGCCCGCGGTGGCAGAGGCCGGCGTGACATTGCAACAGTCTGAGGCGTGCCATGTGTTCTCCTGGGGAAGTTGTTCCTGGACCATGGGAATTTGGCAGTGGGGGACTGCACAGGCTCCCAGGAGAGGAGGTGTGGATAGTGACCTGTGCTTGCACACAGGCTTCTTGGTGGCTGCAGTGGCAGTCTTAGTGTTTCATGCCCTTCTCTGGTGTCTGCACTGATAGCCGTGGCTCGTGCTCATCTCTGGAGCTCATTTAGGCAGTGCTCTGAATCCCCTCTCCTCGTGCACCTGGAAGCAATTGTCTCTTGCCTCTTAGGCAGGCCCTTACTTTTTCCCGGACTCCCTCCCAGCTAGCAGTGGTGCACTAGTCCCCTTCAGGCTGTCCTCATGCAGCCAACCTCAGTCCTCTCCTTGGGATCTGACCTCCAAAGCCAGAGTCTCAGCTCCCAGCCCCCACCAGCCCTGGTGGGTGAGCTAAGTTGCTGTTCAGCACTGATCTTCTGTGCAGGAATCTCTCCACTTTGCCCTCTGAACCCCTGTTGCTGCACTCTCCTCCGTGGCTCTGAAGCTTCCCACCCCTCCACCTGCCCACCTCCTGGCTCTGCCAGTGAAGGGGCTTCCTAGTGTGTGTAAACCTCCTTTGCAGCTCCCTCCCAGAGGTGCAGGTCTTGTCCCTATTCTTTTGTCTCTGTTTTTTCTTTTTTCTTTTCCCTACCCAGGTACATGGAGAGTTTCTTGCCTTTTCAGAAGTCTGAGGTCTTCTGCTAGCGTTCAGTAGGTGTTCTGTAGGAGTTGTTCCACATGTCGATGTATTTCTGATGTATTTTTGGGGAGGGAGGTGATCTCCATGTCTTACTCCTCCGCCATCTTGAAGGTCCCGTTTTAATGCTAATGGACATTCACTTGTTCCAGTTTGGGGACTATTATGGGTAACATTGCTTTCAATGTTCTTGTATCAATACATGTTTTTGGAACACAACTGTATGCATTTCTGCTAAATAGATATCAAGGAGTAGAAATTATTAGGTCACAGAGATGTCTATGTCCAGCTTCAGTAAATACTATCATTCTCCAAAGTGAATGTATCAATTTACCCTTATACTAAAAGTGTATTAACGATTTCCAGTTATTTCACATCATTAGCACTATTCTCCATCTTTATAGTTTTAGCCGTCAGGTGGGTATGTCATTATGATTTTAATTTGCATTTCCTTTTGACTACTGACATTGAGCACTTTTTATATGTTTACTGGTCATTTGGATGTTCTTTGTTCTGTGGTGTGCATTCAAGTCTTTTACCAATTTTTTAAATTAGGTTGTTTTTCCCTATTGATCTGTAAGAGTGCTTTATATCTTCTAGATCAGCACTATCCAATGGAAATACAATTTGAAAAAAATGTGCTTAATTTTAAACTTTCCAATAGCTACATTAAAAAGAGTAAAAAGTAGCATATGAAGTTAATTTTGTTATGTTTTATTTAACCAATTATATCTAAATATCATCAGTTCAACATGTAACCAATACAACACTATTAAAGACATAATTTGTATACTTTGTTTTCATTCTAAGTTTTTAAAATCTAGTGTGCATTTTTCACTTATATACATCCCAATTTGGACTAACCACATTTCAAGTGTTCAATAGCTACATATAGGTAGTGGATACTTTATTGTATATTGCAGGTTCAGATGTCTTTTTGCGTATATCTTCTCCCATATCTTGGCTTTGTTGTTCACTCTCATAATGATACGTGATACATATATATTTTTAATTATTATTTTGAAAGTTTCAAATTTAAAGAAAAGCTGCAAAAACAGTACGAAGAATTTCCTTATCCCCCTCACCCAAATTCCTCATTTGTTAAATGTTACTTCTCCCCCTCTCTTTTTCCATATATGCATACATTTTCTGAAATGATTCCCCCTTCTCCCTAAAAACTCTACTGTTACTCTCCCAGAGATTCTCTCATAAATCATGATCATACAACCGTACCAATCTGAAAATCAACACTGATAAACACTATCATTAAATCCACAGACCCTATTCAGATTTGCCAACTGTCCCAACAGCATATCTTTCCTTTCTCATTCAGGATCCTATCCAGGAATAAATATTGCATTACATTATGTTCATCAGTATCCCTCAGTCTGAAGTAATTCCTCAGCCTTTTTATGTCCCTCATACTCTTGGTACGCATATATTAACTTTGTTTTTGTTAGTTTTCGTATGGGATATATATTCCATCCTTTTACTGTTATTTCTTTAGCACTTAAAAATACCATTCCATTGCCTCCTGGCTTCTCTTTTTTCTATTGAAAAGTTACCTTCCAGGCTTCTTGTGGCTTCTTTAAAAGTAACCTGCCTGGGCTTCTCTGGTGGCGCAGTGGTTGAGTCTGCCTGCCGATACAGGGGGACACGGGTTCGTGCCCCAGTCCGGGAGGATCCTGCATGCCGTGGAGCGGCTGGGCCTGTGAGTCATGGCCACTGAGCCTGCGCGTCCGGAGCCTGTGCTCCTCAACGGGAAAAAAAAAGAAACAAAAGTAACCTGCTTTTTTTTTTTTTTTTTTTGCGGTACGAGGGCATCTCACCGATGTGGCCTCTGCCGTCGCAGAGCACAGGGTCCGGACGCACAGGCCCAGTGGCCACGGCTCACAGGCCCAGCCACTCCACGGCATGTGGGATCCTCCCAGACCGGGGCACGAACCCGCGTCCCCCGCATCTGCAGGCGGACTCTCAACAACTGCGCCACCAGGGAAACCCTACCTTGGCTTTTTTATCTGGCCAATTTCAAATCTTTCTCGTTAGGTTTTCATCAGTTTTACTATGATATGACCAAATGAAGTTTTCCTTATATTTGTCTTGCTTAAGATTGTAGCATTTGTTAATCTCTGGTTCAATGTTTTTCATCAGTTCGGAAATATTCTTAACCATTATCTCTTCAACTCTTGCATCTGCCACATTCTTTCTCTCTCCATTCCTTGTGGAACTCCAAATACATCTGTGTTAGAACTTTTCATTGTTTCTCATCTGCCTCTGTATATTCTGTCCTTGCCTGTCCAAGCTTCAGTCTGAGTACATGCTTTTGATTAATTTTCCATTTCATTAATTTTTTTCACCTTTTATAATCTTCTGTTCTTCATGCATTCAGTTATTACTTTTGGTGATAGCACTTTTAATTTCTACAATTTTCATTTGCTTCTTTTTTTACTTCTAAAATTCTCCATCTTTTCATTTAGTTTCTTAAATACAATTATCAGCTTTTACCATTTGCTGTATTGATATATTACTGTTAAATCCAATATATTTTTAAATGAGACAAAAATCTATTTAAAACATTATACAAAATGTTGAATCTACTTATCTCCATTCAATTAGACCGCTGCAACAGAGCAAGTGGTTCCCTAGAATCATAGTTCTTACAATGGCCTCATACATAGTCAAATGAGGAAGGCAGATAACTATGTCATAAATCTGTAACAGATAGTCTCCATAAATATCAGGCATCCTCTTTATGCTATCACTATGGTTAGAAATGTATATGACAGGAACTGCTGAATTCTTTAAGGTCTTCATCAAAAGTGGCTACATATAAAACTTTGTCTAACTATTCTTCTGTTCTAAGTGGTCACCTGCAAATTTCCTTTGCACATGATCATCATTCAAATTAATCCATCATTTAAAGATTCAATGATTCTTGACAATCCTTGGAGCTATCTGAAATCTGCTTAGCTTCTGAATTTTACCATTCCACAATTAGTAATACAGGAGATATACATATCATATAGACAGTCTATCTTTGACTGTACTATTTCTGGATTGGCTTTAATGAAAAGTTGATAAATTTGCATCAGTCTGGATGAAGGTGGGCCCTGTTGTGTGTTATATGAGTAACATAAACATAAAGACTGATGGGGAAATTTTCTCTTTCCCTGAGTACACTGGGATCTCTATTGGTTTTGTTTTTAGGGTCTAATCTATCTTTTTCTTTTAGCTTCTTACCTCAGAAACCAAGAATTTGCTTCATGTTCACAAATTTCCTTGCTTTCTTTTGCTTCCTATGTTCAATCTGCAATCTTCAGGCTTCTTCTAAAATCTGAAGCCAAGTACAGGTATTTTAAAGTCCGCACTTTATCTTAAAGTCCACACTAATCTCTGGATTTCCTTTGGGTTTATTTCTACTTTTTTCTTTTTTCTTTTTTTTCGTTTTTGTAGGAGTGGTTGTTTTATATTGAATGCCAAACATTTTGCGTAAAAAAATTATAAAAATTGTTTGAGGCTTAGATGATGTTATGCTAATAGATGAATTACTTTTGTTTCTGGTATGCAGTAAGGGTAGAAATAGATCATCTTAATTCAACTGGGGACTGAGTTGATATAAAGCTGAATTTCAGGATTTTTTGAGAGCTGCTCGATTTCTTATTTACTTTTATTCCGGAGGTGTATTTCTTTAGAGTCCTAACTAAATGTCCAGGGTGTTTTCCAATCTCCTCTCCCCCATGGCCAGCCTAATTTTTGTTCCCCATCTTTCAGAGACAGTCTGCTCAAATTTCTGCTCAAATTCTCTGCTTCTCCACTGGCTTTTAAAATTATTATTATTTTTTAATTTATTTAATTTTTTTTTATACAACAGGTTCTTATTAATTATCTATTTTATACATTAGTGTATATATGTCAATCCCAATCTCCCAATTCATCACACCACCCCCACCCCCCACCCCACCGCATTCCCCCCTTGGTGTCCATACGTTTGTTCTCTACATCTGTGTCTCTATTTCTGCCCTGCAAACCGGTTCATCTGTACCATTTTTCTAGGTTCCACATATATGCGTTAATATACAATATTTGTTTTTCTCTTTCTGACTTACCTCACTCTGTATGATAGTCTCTAAGTCCATCCACGTCTCTACCAATGATCCAATTTCGTTCCTTTTTATGTCAGCCAGCTTTTTAATTAGTGAATGTTCAAAGGGAATAGCAGCACGAACTGTTGGGCTCAGCACTTTGGGCTACCCTCTCTCCGGGATCGTGGTCCTGCAGGTTCTTTCTTCTTTGGTATATCTCTGATGTCTTGAAATATATATGCTTTATTGAGTCTGGTTTTTCTATCTCTTCTCACCTGGAGGATTATCTTGAAGCAAACCAATCTACCAATGAGGGAATATGTTGCCATAATTTCAAAGTACTTTGTGAGACACGTTTCATGTCACTAATAATGTAAACACTAATTTCCAAAAAACACTGTGGGTATTAAAAATATTAATATTCCTTAAAATATTAAAGAAAGTGAAAATTATAAAATTAATACTATATCTCTTTACATTTTGTTTACCATAATTTTTACTGTAATTATATTTTGAGTAGAAAGGAGGCTTGAAGCAAATTGTGCAATAATGTTGAGACCATATTTTTATTCCAATTAAGGTTTGTTTCTCATAAGACCTTCTCCTATATTACTGGGCTTTCTGCATTATTTGGTTTAAAAAAAAACCTTCTTCAATATTGCTATATGTGTCAGATACAATCAGTTATTTTTGTAGAGGCCAGGAAGACATTTGAATGTTATATACGACTTGACAAAATTCACTGTGTAACTGGGCAATGAGCTACAGGTATCCAGCCTCCCTGACCCATTGACCAGGAGCATCGCCTCAGTAATTTTTAACAAGCAAAACACTTCTACAAGTTTCCAAAACATCCTCTAGGACTCAGTATTACCTCTTTTGGAAATGCTATATTAGAGCTATAAAATCATCCCTGTAGACTGTGCTAGCCCTGGGTACGTGTGGATCCCAAGATCATCCTTAGAAGCCAGATAGAATGTACCAATCACACTTCATTCTGTTGCCTCTCACACCTGACAACTCCTAAAGTTATCCTAAAATCAAGTGATAACAAGTTAGTGTTAATATCTAGGACAAAGGTAAAGAAGTCATCATACACTCTGATATTTCTTCTTGGATTAGGATGAGAGTGTTCCTAAGATAGCTAGATACTATTTCAGTAATAATAATCTCTTGCATTGTCACCTACCAAGCACTAGGCAATGAACTGCTTTAATCCTGTTATCTTAATCCTCTCAACAAGCCTATAAAGAGGAATTATTGTTCCCAATTTAGAGATGAGGAAACTGTGACTTAAGTAACTGCCCCCAAATTTAAACTATTAAGACTTCTGTGATTCCACTGCACTCTTACTGTTCCCCTAAGTATTCCAGACCTTTTAAAGCCTCGAGCACCACTTAGGGGTAGAAGGGGGTAACCTGATGGGAACTGCTTGAAGAAAAGGAAAAATGTGTCTAAGAGAGGCCTAATTCAGAACTATCTGGGCTCCATTAAGTCCCCAACTCCCCTTTTCTGGGCATTTCCCAGGAATCCCACCCCCATAGGCCACCACTGCAGAGGCTGTGTTTTCCTACATTCCCTGAACCTAGCAGCCTGGATTTCAGGGCATCCTGAACATGGGGGTCCCGCCTTCCTCAGCAGTGCATTTCTGGTGGCCCAGCTTCCAAAGCTCTTCAGCCTACAACCTCAGATCCAGCAAACCCCCTACCTCCTGCCCAGCTGCAGAATTTTCACTCCCCTGGGCTCCTGGCCTTGGACGTGCAGTTCCTGCCCCAAGGGTGGCTCTACAGGATTCCCCACTTGCTGAGTAGGCTAGCTCAGAGCCACTCCTCTCTGGGAGCTTGGCATCTAGGGCTGCCCAGCCCCACCTCTGTTTCCTAGGCAATGCAGTACACAAACTCTGGCCCTGGTGGCACTGCTGAGATGTGCCTTAATAAAGCAGGTAAGGAGGGCTGTAATGGAGGAGTCAAGAGTAGAGGCAAGAGGAAGAGGAGGGAGGCTGGGAAAGAAGAAGGGTGAAGGGAGGGAAAATGCGCTTCACCCCCTTACATGGAGTTGATCTGGTTTTTGTTAAGAGCTGGGCCTGCTCTTAAGAGCTCTGCCCTGCCTCGCTACACCCCACCCGCCCCCGAGCTCTCACTTAGACCAGGGGTCTTCCCTCATGTGGAGTTTCTCCTCTTTCTTGATCTTCAGAGCTGCTGATTAACTACTCCTTTGGAACATGTTAACAGAGGAAGGTCTTTCCTCATTCCTGTCCCCCAAGCTTGTTGGGGAACAAGTTTCTCCCTTTTAGGGGAGCGCCCAACAGAGGGCCTGGATGTTACATAGCAGAAGATGTGAGTATTCACCTTCCCTTAGGTGGGTCTCAGGGTATCTAAGGATACCCAAGTTTCCTGGAAGAAAAACTCTATGGGATTTGTGACCTTCAGGGTCCCAACATGAGAAAGTGCCCTGGTCCTCTGAAACCAGCTGTCAGGGCCAATATCAGAAATCAAAGGACAGTTGCTCCCTTTTTGCCTCCCACCAAACGCAAGCCTTGGCCTCATATGGTCCCCAGTACAGTCCTCACCAAAAGAGACTCCATTCCTACCTCCAAAGGCAGGTGACTCAATAGCTCCCCTTAGTCCAAATCTGGACTGTGGCTGTGCTGGTAGGTCAGTTTATGAAATCATATAATCAGACTGACAGTTGCATTACAGCAGATTCATCTCTGTGGGGCTCAGAGGAGTGGATTCACTGGAAGTAGAGAAATGTCATTCACTCCACCTATCCAGCCACATTCCTTTGTAGAGTTGCCTGGGTTACTTATGTAATTGCTTGTATGGTCTTGATGCAGAGGAATCAAGAAAGAGCAACTGTGGCAGAGAAGATTCAGGAATACTCTACGTTCACTCTGTTTTAATAACTATAATGTTCTCTATGTATGTTTTTTCTTTCTTTGTTTGTTTTCTATATACTACCAGAAGAGGTATGGCTTGGCATACAACCTCTCTAAGGTTCCGACCAGTATAAGAGGATATGCTTTTGGAGCCAGAACAGCCGTGAGGTTTAAGCCAATTAGCAAGGTGAGAAATGGCTGAATGTGCTTAGATTTTAGTGTGATCCGTGTTGCTGTGTGTATTTGCACTGGGGAGCAAAGCTGGAGTTTATGTAAAGAATATGCCCTGAAATTCAAGAAAAAAAGTCATTTGGGCAAAAGCTACTAGGAAGTCTATCAGAAAAGCTTGGATGTTAGCATTGCAAATGTGTGTGTGAGTATCCTGGGAGAGTGGAAAACAATTCTCAGAATGAATGGTACCAAGGCAGTGCTTCAGTCTTGAGACACCTGATGTTAAAATACCGGAAGCTTTGTTTATATGCATCATATTATCTTGTCAGTTAAAAAAAAATTCCAACTTCTTCACCCTTTTGTGTGATTGGACTTCAAGTCTTCAGTATAGGCTCCTAATCTCTGGTTGGACATTTTCTTGACAGTTAAGCTCAAGGAGAGGGATACTGGCTCCAAAAGAATCTCTGAGTGGGATGGTGGGATGGTGGGATGGTGGGATGGTGGGATGGTGGGGGTAGTAGCTGCAATAAGTTACCTTGGCTCTCTACCCACCATAGGTTTATTTCTACATCCTAAGCCTTAGGTACATTTAAGTAGCTGAACCATACCCTTACCTTAGTTTTCTACCTACTATAGGCTTGTTTCTAAACCATAGCTGATCATGAACAGGAAAAGGATGATTTTGTTTTCTCTACTTAGAAGGCTTTCCGTGTGTGTGTGTGTGTGTGTGTGTGTGTGTGTATAAAATCACCCTCTAACATATTGGTCTTTTTCTTGGAAACAGGATATGACACCTTACCCAGGCATGTACCAGACAGTCAATCCTCAAGAGCAAAAACACAAACACAATTTTGCTCCATTTAATTCTTTCCTGCCTCAATTTAGGACATACTCAAAGGACTCTTGTTATCCTGGGTATGTGTCCCTTTTTCTGGTGCACTTCAACAAATAGCAATAAGAAAGAAAGTACAAAAAGGGGTTTCAACCCAACGATGCCCTATTAATAAGAAATCATCTATCTTTAAAGATTCAACCTCTTGCCTTCCAGGTCTCTAGAATTATAAAATTGTAGAGTATAGTGATTCATTCAATAAATATTTATAAATGGCCAGGCAGATTTGTAGGGTTCAGAGATTTTGCATTAAACCCATCACACAAGATTCCTGATTTCTTCGAGCTTATATTTTAGAGTCCAAACAATGAGAAGCAAATGAACAAGAAAATATCAATGGTAATAAGGAGAGTGACCATATTATTTGTTAGTCAGACATTGACACTTCTGAGAATGAAAGGGTGTCTTATTAAAAATTATACCAAGATGGTAGCCATAAACTAGGGCTGTCATGGGTGCATCAGGAAGTCTGGTGACCTGGTGACATGCTGAATAAAATCAAACAGGATGAGGATATCATACAGAGTGGTGGACTGGAATCTACTTTGGCAAGAATTGTCAAGATAGGTCTTTTTGGGGAAATACCACTATCTGAAATCACAATGACAAGACTGAGCTGGTCCTGTGAAGATCTGGGCCCAGAGCTTCTCAGAGAGGAGGAACAGCAGGTGCAAATGCTATAAGCTGGGAGGGAATTTGGTGTGAGGAAGAAAGAAAGAAGATTAGTTTGGCTAGAGTGCAGTGAACAAGGAGGAAATGAGAACATAGGAGGAGGGGCGGGGCTAGAATACATAGGCCTAGTAGACCAAGGGAGGAATTCTAAGTGCTATAGGAAGGCTTTCAGAATGTGTGGAATTGTAGAGCACAGGGTCAAGGTCTTTCTTTTTTTTAAAATTTAATTTAATTTATTTATTTTTAACATCTTTATTGGAGTATAACTGCTTTACAATGGTGTGTTAGTTTCTGCTCTATAACAAAGTGAATCAGCTATACACATACACACATTCCCATATCTCTTCCATCTTGCATCTCCCTCCCTCCCACCCTCCCTATCCCACCCCTCTAGGTGGTCACAAACCACCTTGGGCTTTGAAATAGTCTTTCTTTTGTATCCAGGTTTAACTCATTGCTGAGCAGGCAAGGAGCTGCCTGCTCCTCCTCTGCAGGAATTCCTGAGTGAGAATCTCAGAGGTTAGAAGAGGCTCTCCAGATGTCTCTCCTCCAAGCCACCCCTTGACTTTCTCTCAGACTTCAGACTGGGCCTGGCTTTGTTCTCCTGCAGCTGCTCACTTGTTGTCCTGAAGCACAATAAAAAAAGCATTTGCTCCAGTCAGTGTGGCCTCATTTGTGCAATCTTTGACCTTATGGTATAAGGTTGTCCTGTCTCACCATTTGTGGCATCCAGGGCTGGGGTACAAACGGAGGCCTGCATATCATATGTCTAAATATTGAAATGAGCCAAATATTTTTTTTTTTTTGCGGTACGCGGGCCTCTCACTGTTGTGGCCTCTCCCGTTGCGGAGCACAGGCTCCAGACGCTCAGGCTCAGCGACCATGGCTCACGGGCCCAGCCGCTCTGCGGCATGTGCAATTTTCCCGGACCGGGGCACGAACCTGTGTCCCCTACATAGGCAGGCGGACTCTCAACCACTGAGCCACCAGCGAAGCCCTAGCACTGCACTTTTATCCTCAATTTTATATCATGAGCAGTACTTATGCATCACTGTGTTAGCTGTCTTTTATCACCCACCAGTTCTGGGAACTTTTGGTCTCTCAGCTAAGGATACTGAAGTTCTGGAAATATTTTAAAATAGAGTTGATTTTTACTTTGTCAAGACTAGATATCTTGAACGCTAAAACTTAGTTAGAAATACATTAAAAGGTAAAGGAATCCTATGTTAATCAGTTGGCTGCCTCTCCCCCAAAAGTTAGGACTCTAGATCAGAGGTAGAAATTCATATATGGCCACTAACTCATTACATATGATGTTTTGTATTTTTGTTTCTAGCCCCACCACATACAACCCAGAGATAAAGCCACTCAAAAAAGTCACCTGGCCAATGAAATTTGGATCTCCAGACTGGGCTCAGGTTCCATGTCTACAGAAAAGAACACTGAGAGCAGAGATAATAGGATTGGACTTCTCTGGAGCCCTTTACCTAATACTTCCATGTATATCAGTGATTCTTAACCAGGAGTCTGTGAATAAGCTTCAAGAAGTCCCTGTTACCCTGAAATTACTTGCACAGTTTTGTGTGTATATGCATATGGGGATCTTTTTGGAGAGTTACACAATTTCACTTGATTTTTAAATGTGTGTGTGAGCAAACAAGTCACATTTTCCTATTTAGTTCTCAAATAATCTATAGTAGTCCGAGATACTTATCCCTCTATGACTGAGGAGGAAACTGAGGCTCAGATGAATTAAGTGGCTTATAGAAGTTGCTCAACTAGAATCTAGATCCTGTGAGTCCTAAGCCAGTGTTCTTTCCATCACACCACTTGCGTATTAGATCATCAAGGGGCTGTGGATCATTCTGGCAAGAACATGGATTTCAGGGACAGACTGCCTGGATTCAAATACTAGTTCCATATTTGCTTGCTTTGTGATCCTGTGCAAGTCGTCTAACTTTTCTAAGCCCCAGTTTGCTTATCTTTAAAATGGATATAATAATAGACTCAATCTGATTAAGTTGTAAAGATTGAGATATTGTAGAAAAGCATTTAGCACAGTACCTGTAACATAATAAATGCTCTCAATCCATGTCAGCTATCATAATTCCAGAGGTGCCTTTTTTCCCCTAGTGGAACTTTGGATTAATTCTACAAATATTTATTAAACTCCAAACATATTAACATCATTGTGCCTATGGGTAACATTCAAGTATTAACCACATAATCTTCATTTTCAAGAAGTTTACCAGCTATACTTGACAATTTACCAAGTAGAAAATAATTCCTAGAATGATATATTCCAGAGTAAGATGACAAAGAGTACATGTACATAGCAATGTTGAGAGACTCACTAAGGCTAGGTTACTATGCAATTGGGGTTCAGCTAGGCCACAACAACTATAACGTACTGTTCTATTTTGCACAGCCAGGAAGACCAGAGGCAGAGGGTTCTCATTCGAATATTGACCTAGACAATATTCTTTCACTGCAGCTGCCCACAGACAAAGACTTTAGAAAGCATCAGAACCGTGTGGCCTACCTAAGCCTGTATTACAGCTGAAAAGCTGTGACTACCTTCACGTGCTTCTCCTGACCACAGACTCTCCAGGATTGAAGACAGAGCTGCTCTTGTCCTTCTACATTGCTCTGACCCACCTGTCTGCGGCAGGGGTGCTACTAGTACCTAGTGGGTAGAAGACGGGGATGGTGCTAAACACCTTACAAGGCACAAGACAGCCTCCCACAACAAGGAATTATCCATTATTGATAATTAATAATCCCAAGGGTGAAAAAAACCCCAGTTAAAGCAGAGTTGCTTTCATTATTGTTCTTTTAATGCCATCACAAACCTGAGATCATGTATATACTTACCCCTTATTACCCTAGTTTTAAAATTAAACAACTGTTTCAACTATTGCAAAGTGAGCTCTTTTAGTGAGGATAAGTGATTGATTTATCTTTGTAGCCCCAGAACCAATAATTAAATAGTCTGCCTTTGGAATGAATGATCTAAGGAAAAGCACAGCCAAGGAGCATACTCTGGCTTAGGAAGAGGCAACTGGCATTGGGTCCAGTTATAGAAGTAGGGATTGTAACAGCTATATTTTATATTACTTATTTTTATCTTCCCATTTCCCTCCTGTTACTTTATATGAGGGCACTGTCGATGGCTAATTGTTTAGGTTTAAAGTGAAAGTATGAACAAATGAACATAATCCCATGATGATAAATAGCTGATGGAACTTTGGGTATCTCTTGTGTTGAGGTCATGACATTTGACTTGCATTTTGGACAAGAGAGGACAGTAGGGAGCAAACAGGCTGGACCACAACAGATATTTTCCAATTGTCCCTCTACCTCCCCATCCGTCTCCACCTTGCTCTCTGTCCCTGCAAGTTAGTCTGTTTGGACTACATCCAATAGCTCAGTGGGCTCTGCCTGACAGAAGAGTAGATGGAGGAAGGAGAGTGAGGTCAGGGAGTTTATTTCCCTAGGGATCACTCCCTGTGAAGTCACATCAAGATGACCATAACCCTCCTTCGAGGTTCACTGCTCCTCTCAAGGAAGACTGCTCGACCTATCTCTTCTTCCAGTTTCAGGTAACCTCTCCCCGTAACAGCTCCACTGTTCTAGCCCTTGCTTCCTACACTAGCTCTATGATTCCCGTACACCACTCCCAAAACTCCATAGTTACTCTCTTTGTAAATGAAC
Organism: Physeter macrocephalus; assembly: GCF_002837175.3. Classification (NCBI taxonomy): domain Eukaryota; kingdom Metazoa; phylum Chordata; class Mammalia; order Artiodactyla; family Physeteridae; genus Physeter; species Physeter macrocephalus. Next base: position 86,060,626 of record NC_041217.1, on the reverse strand, counting down.
CCTCCTCACATTATCTTAATTTGAGTATACCATCTGTTTTCCTTAGGACCGTGACTGACAGACCATATAATCTTGGATCATGTTGCTTAATCTTTATGAGCCTGTTTTCCCACCTATAACATTAAAATATTAATAATTATCTTTCCGAGTGTTCAGATTATTAAAAGTCTTACTTTAAATAGAGTGTTTAAGGGGTAAGTACTCAAAAATATAATGACTATTAACTATTTGCATTTTTTAGGTGCAACAGAAAACTCAACTAGAAGCAATTTAACCAAAATGAAAATTTATTAACACTCATTAAACGAAATCCAGAAGAGATGGCTTAATCTGCACTGCTTAATTCAGGTGTTCAGCACAATCATCCAGGACCCAAGCTCTTGATGTGTTTCTTCTCTAAAGGACATGGCCACCCGTACCTGAACAAAATCAAAGTCCTGTTGGTAACTATGGAGGAAGGAGGGAGAATAGTTATTAGACAGCCAACTGTGCAGGCTACACTGTTATTAAAGTGTATGTTAATGAGCAGGTGCCCAACCTTTGGTGGCACACCAGAGTGCATGGGGCCCAGAAAGATTCTTGGGGGGTTGCAGTCAGAAGAGCAGGGTCAGAACAAGAAAAACAATACCCTTCACAGAAGCCAATGAAGAGGGACTGTTATTCCTGATGACAGTGATGACTGTGCAGAAAGATTCCCATAACTCGGACAACAGCTTCTATTAACTTCCAATCTCACAGAACATGCAGCATTTTCCCCACTGACCAAGACAGTAATTGTTGGAGTTGTGGGGTTGCAAACAACAGACACCAGCTCTGGCTAAATCAATCAAAACAGGAATTCAAAGGAAAGCCTGTAAGGCAACTTACAATCAATGGGCATGTTGTAGAATAGTCTTGAAACACAGGCAGTGTATATATGTCCATTCTCTAGTAGGTCTGTGTCTTTATTCCTGTCTTGCCCCTAGGTTCTTCATGACCACTTTTTTTTTTTTTTTTTTTTTTAGATTC
>NC_041217.1:86034036-86059056 GCF_002837175.3 Physeter macrocephalus | reverse complement strand
CATGAGCTGCTTGTAAATTTTGGAGATTAATCCTTTGTCAGTTGCTTCATTTGCAAATACTTTCTCCCATTCTGAGGGTGGTCTTTTTGTCTTGTTTATGCTTTCCTATGGTGTGCAAAAACTTTTAAGTTTAATTAGGTTCCATTTGCTTATTTTTGTTTTTGTTTCCATTTCTCTAGGAGGTGGGTCAAAAAGGATCTTGCTGTGATTTATGTCATAGAGTGTTCTGCCTATGTTTTCCTCTAAGAGTTTTATAGTGTCTGGCCTTACATTTAAGTCTTTAATCCATTTTGAGTTTATTTTTGTGTATGATGTTAGGGAGTGTTCTGGTTTCATTCTTTTACATGTAGCTGTCCTGTTTATGTTTTGGTTTTTGATAATAGTCATTCTGACAGGTGTGAGGCGTTATTTCATTGTAGTTTTGATTTGCATTTTCCTGATGATTAGTGATGTTGAGCATTTTTTCAGGTGTCTGGTGGCCATATTTATTTATTTACATTTGGAAAAATATATTTCAGGTCCTCTGTTCATTTTTAATCAAGTTGTTTGGGTTTTTTGATATTAAATTATATGAGTGCATATATTAAGTTATATGAGTGCTTTATTATTCTAAGGGATATTAACCCCTTACTGAATATATGATTTGCAAGTGTCTTCTCCCATTCAGTAGGTTGCCTTTCTGTTTTGTTGCTTGTTTCTTTCTCCTTGCAAAAGCTTTTTAATTTGCTATAGCTCCATTTTTCTTTATTTCTCTCTTTCTTTCTGTCTTTTCTTTCTGTCTTTTCTTTCTTTCTTTCTTTTCTTTCTTTCTTTCTTTCCTTCCTTCCTTCCTTCTTTCTTTCTTTCTTTCTTTTTTCTTTTTTTCTCTTTCTTTCTTTCTTTCTTCCTTCCTTCCTTCCTTCCTTCCTTCCTTCCTTCCTTCCTTTCTTCCTCCCCCCCATTTTGTTGTCCTTGCCTGAGGAGGCAGATCCAAAACAGTATTGCTAAGATCCAAGTCAAAGATCTGACTGCCTATGCTTTCTTCTAGGAGTTTTATGGTTTCAGGTCTTACATTCTTACATTCAAATGTTTAAAACCAATTTGAATTTAGCTTTGTATATGTTGTAAGATAGTGTGGCCCAATTCATTCTTTCACATATAGCTGTGCAACATTCCCAACACTATTTATTGAAGAGACTCTCTTTTCTCCCCCGTTCTGTATTCTTGCCTCCTTTGTCATAGCTTAATTGACCATATGAGCATGGATTTATTTCTCAGCTCTCTATTCTGGTCCATTGATCTATGTGTCTGTTTTTGTGGGAGTATCATAGTTTTGATGTCATATTTTACATATTTTTATTTTGCATACCCTTAACTAATCATTTTAGATGTAGATTATTTTACTACTTTTGTCCTTTAGCCTTCATACTAGCTATAGGTGCTTGATCCACTGCCTTTTACTTTATGTTTCCATTTACCAGTGAGATTTTCTTTCATAATTTTTTGTATCTTGTTGTGGCCTTTTCTTTTCCATTTGAAGAAGTCCTTTAACATTCCTTACAGGGCCAATTTACTGGTGATGAACTTCTTGTACAGTTGCTTCTCTGGGAAACTCTTTTCTCTCCCTCAGTTATGAATGATAACTTTGCTGGGTAGAGTATTCTTGCTTTTTTTTTTTTCTTTCAGCACCTTTAATATATCATGCCACCCCCTCTGGTCTGTAAACTTTCTGCTGAAAAATCAGCTGATAGTCTTATGGGGGTTCTCTTGCATGTAACTAGTTGATTTTCTCTTGCTTCTTTTAAGATTTATTTTATCTTTAACTTTTAGACATTTTAATTATGTCTTGGTGTGGGTCTCTTCTAGTTCATCTTGCTTGGGACTCTTTGTTCTTCCTGGTCTTGGATGTCTGTTTTCTTCACCAGGTTAGGGAAGTTTTCTGCCATTATTTCTTGAAATAAGCTTTCTGTCCCTTTCCCTCTCTCCTCCTTCTCAGATTCCTATAATATGAATGTTACTACAATGTGATGTTGTCCCCAAAGTTTGTTAAACTCTCCTCATTTTAAAAATTATTTTTTCTTTTTGCTGTTCCAATTGTATGGTTTCCACTGCTATGTCTTTCAGATTACTGATCTCTTCTTCTCTGTCATCTAATCTGATGTTGATTCCATCTAGTGTATTTTTTTTTTTTTTTTTTTGTGGTACACGGGCCTCTCACTGTTGTGGCCTCTCCTGCTGCGGAGCACAGGCTCCGGACTTGCAGGCTCAGCGGCCGTGGCTCACGGGCCCAGCCGCTCCGTGGCATGTGGGATCTTCCCAGACCGGGGCACGAACCGGTGTCCCCTGCATCGGCAGGCGGATTCTCAACCACTGCGCCACCAGGGAAGCCCTAGTGTATTTTTTACTTCAGTTATTGTATTCTTCCCGATTTGTTCTTTTTCATATTTTCTATCTCTTTGTTGAAATTCTCACAGTGTTCATCCTTTCATACTCTATGATCATTACTCTATGACCATTACTTTGAACTCCTTATCAGTAGATTACATATCTCCATTTTGTTCAATTATTTTTTTGAGGTTTAGTCTTGTTCTTTCATTGGAACATATTCCTGTGTCTCCTCATTTTTTCTAACTCTCTGTTTGTTTCTATATATTAGATAGATCAGCTACATCTCCCAGTCCTGAAGGAGTGGCTTTATGTAGAAGAATTCCTATGGGGACCAGAGAGCAATCACTTTTGGTCACCAAAGCCAGGCACTCTAGAGGTGTACCCTGCATGGGCCTTCCTGTTGTGGTGGTTCTATGACAGTTGTGGGTGTGCTGGTAGGTGGGACTAGCCTCAAACTGGCTGAAAGTGAAGCTTAGCCACAGCTGCTGTAGGTGTACTGGTGGGCAGAGCTGGATCTGGGGAGCTGACTCAGGGTGCAGCTGCAACATTTAAAGCACACTTCTGGACAGCACTGACCCCTGGAATATCAGACTTAGAATTCACACCCACCACCACATTCCTCCTCTACCAGGGACAGAGCTGGTTGTGAGTCAGCCCCCCAGAACAGGGAGACAGTCAACAGTTAGCTTGCTTCAATCACCCAGTCCCCTTGAAAGAGACAATACTTTTCAGAAGAGAAAAAGGATACAGCAATCTGCTGCTCCCATCCCTGATTCCTGATCACAGGGTTCTACATCATACTTACAGCTCAGAAAAGCCTGAGTCCAGCACAGCAAGTGAACAGTCTTCACTAAGAGAGACCAGGAAGGGAGCATTAGGAGAGAAGAAGAAGGTTGAGAAAGGTAAAGCCCATGGGTCTCAAGACAAAACCTGACTGGGCAATCCCCAAAGCCCACTCTAAAATGATCAGAGAAGGTGGCTTGATCCCCACTTTGGGTTAAAGTCTGGCTGCCACTCAAGTCTACAGTACAAGTTCCAAGGAAAGATAAAGGAAATGGAGGAAACCCAGGGTTGACAGCCATCCTGGCAACTAACCATCCCATCTGGTCCCTCCCTGTAGCTTTGGCAATAACCCAGAAACACAGGCTTTCCAACCACACAGCCCTAGAAGCTCACAGTATTAATCATTTTGGATGTTGAGCAGGAACAAGACCATATTTTAGCCATTTGCAGTCAGAGACCATAAAACCCCCAAAATGGACTACAGTCTTAAGAGATCTTTCACATTCCAAAACCTCAGCAACAACAGTGCCTGCTTTAAGGAGCTACCCAATCAGCTAATGCTATGCCAACACAAGTATCTCCTCTCATTCTTCCTATTCATACCCACCAGGCCCTTGATGACAAAGAACAGTACCTGTGTGGGGAGAACACCAGCCCAGTGACACACTGGGAGTATACACAGCTGAGCTGAGGGCACAGCTTGCACTCTTGGTGTCCACAAGGGAGATAGTCCCATTCTCATCACCTGAAGGAAAGAGAGAGTACATCACAGAGATTACAAGCATGGGCTTTGGACTCAGCCAGATCTGATTTGAATGCTAGGTCCCCATCTTGAACAAGTTAATCACTCTGAGCATCAGTTTCCTCTTTGGTAAAGTAGGAATAACTAGTCATTTGGGGGTTGTGGAAATTAAATTAATGAATGACATAATTGCTATCACAAACTATGTCACCATATACCCAGCCATATCACCATGTTAACATAACTGTCCCTACTATACAACCGTATTCCCTATGTAACAATCCACTTGCTTTGTGGTCCACTGACTTCTAGCCATGAATACAAGAGCCACAGTAAACAATCAGGAATCAAATCTACTAGGACAAAAATCATCATGTTCTCCAAAGCCAAACTAAAACCACTTTTGGATCATCTCACCTCCCTTACACCCCCATTAATATAATTCATCTTGTGCCCAAGTGTGCTGATGAGACTGAGCAGCCAGAGTCTCGATTTATGGCATCAGCTCTCTCGCTCATCCTCCCCTTCCCAGAGTCAACACACAGTTCGACATGCTGCCTTACCAAAGACAAAGACTTCACACTGCTGAGGATGCCAAGCCAGGGAGGCGGGAAGGTAGCCAGAGGCACCGCAGCCTGCAAAGGGGAGAAGAGTGGTCTGGAACAAGACTCCGAGCCCAGCTCTGAGCTGAAGCTCCTCAGGCGAAGCACTCGAAATCCCAGGAGCACCTTTATTCAGTTTCCCAAGCCCTGCTAAGGCAGTCCTGTCCTCATCCTTGACCCTCACAACCTACATCTACCCATCAGCCTCCTGCCCTTTCCAGATGTGAGTCACGGGCAAGTTTCAAAACAAAGCATGAAGAGAACAACTCTGGCCCCTTTGTTCACCCATCCAGGAAATGTAAATGACCCACCCAGTAACTAGCCCTTCCTCTTGGGACCCACTGCGTGAAATGGGGTCAGCAGAACTTTAGTGGGAAGAAAACAATTTTGTCACTTGTGTCAAAGTGACTGGGCATCTGGCACCTTCACCTTTGACTCTGGTCAAGGAAAGCCTCTTCCAAGTGGATTCCTAGTACCATCTAAAAACAAAATAGCCAAGGCTAGGACTGAAAAGGAAAGAACATGCACTCACCTCGTTATGAATTCAGAACCATTTGCTGAGCAAGGTCCCAAACCTTGATGCTAAGAAGCAAAAGGAAACAGAAACTTAATGTTGACCTACACTGTCTACATAAAAACATGTGTTCAAACAAGAAATTCCTTTAACAGACACATCCTATGTCTTTGCCTACTGGACATCTGATACAGCCTATTTTTATAGTAGATTGCAAAATCTCTAAGGAAACCTTATAAACATGTCATAATTAGTCACTGGGTTCTTAAAATAAGTCCAAAACGTTACTTAATGAGGCCAGTATGACACTAAAGACCCACAAAGGAGGCCTAGAGACTCGATGGGAGCAGGGACCAACCAGAAGTCTTTGCTATCACTGACAGTTTGTGTGCCAGAGCTCAGCACACTGACTGTAGACATGATGTCATCATGCTTATACTTGCAAAACTTGCTGACAATGAGTGTCTCATTCTCATCCAGCTCCCACAATTCAACAGCCACCTGTTGGGAGTGGGGAAGAGGGTGAGGAAAACAAGCTTGGAATATGCCAAGACAGCAATTCACTTCTAGGATTCAAGTAGTCCATTGTCAATAAACTAACAAATTAAGTTATTCCTATAAAAGCATAGTCTGCATCTTTAGAAGGTTTAACTAACTCTCAAGCCATTTGCCTTTATTCTGGCATTACCGATGTCCTACTAACAGTCCAGAAAATTAGGTGGGGAAAGCTTCTAGAAAAAGACAGGGAAAGATGGAATGGCTAGCAAAATCCATTATCCTGCTTCCAGTAAGAAAACATTGCAAAATAAGTTCTTAGGAGACAAAGATGAATCTCCACAATTATCTGTGTAGCACACAGTCCAGTATGGTTAAATCTTCTCTGTTATTTGGACATTAATAAATATTTGTTGAACAATTTGAATAAATGTCTTACAGAGTCATAAAAAATATGTTGAATAATTCAGTGTCTTCTCAGTTACTGGCTAAGTTCAAAAACCCTCCACATAGCTGTCCTGAATAAGTAGTGTTCAAGCTCAACTGCCAGAGAGGCTCAACATTTAATGTCCCACTTTTACCTTCCATGCAATGTCTGCCAACACCCAAATGATGTTTTTTTTTTTAAATTCCAGAGTCTCCATTGCTGAGCCTGACATTCAAAACAAAGAAAGCAAAATGGGAAGAAATGGAAAGATACAGGTAGTACAGATTGGACATTCTTTTCTCTGAGGCGCCCATTCAAATTTTTACCCATTTTAAAAATTAGGTTCTATTTCTTATCGTTAAATGTTACTTCTCTCTCCCTCCCCGCCCCCCCGCTCCACGTATAATTTTTCTGATATGATTCCCCAACCACCCTAAAAACTCTACTGTCACTCTCCCAGAGATTCTCTCAAACATTATGACCATACACCTCTACAAACGTGAAAATCAACATTGATAAACACTATCATTAAATCCACAGACTCTATTCAAATTTGGCAATTGTCACAACAACACATCTTTCTTATCTCATTCAGGAATACGTGTTGCATTAGATTTTCATGTTTCATCAGTATCCCTCTGAAGTAATTCCTCAGCCTTTTTATGTCCCTCATATCCTTGGTACACATACAGTCACTTTGTTTTTGCTAGTTCACATTCTCCTGGGCTCCTGGCCCTTGGAGGTGCAGGTTTCCACCCAACGTACCTCCGGGGCAGCTCCGCTTGCCGCGCATGTGTGCTAGGAGCCACTCCCCTCAAGGAGCACTAGAGCTGGAGCTGCCGGCCAGCCTCTGTTTCCTAGGCAACGCAATACACAAACGCTGGCCCTAGTGGCACTGGCGCAATGTGCTTCAACAAAGCAGGTGAGGAGGGCTGAGTCAAGAGTAGAGGCCGGAGGAAGAGTGGGGAGACTAGGAAAGACCAAGGGGGAAAGGAGGGAAATGTGTTCACCCCCCTCCTTGGATTGGTCACGGTTTTGTTCAGAGTTCTGTCTGCCCAGGTCTCTGCTCCCCTTCCCCACACCCCACCTGCCCCCAAGCTCTCACTTAGACCACGGGGCCTTCCCTCATGTGGAGTTTCTCCTCTTTCTTGCTTTCCAGAGACACTGGTTAACTACTCCTTTGGAACATGTCAACAGAGGAAGCTCTTTCCTCACTTCCACCCCCCAAACTTGTTGGGGAACAAGTTTCTCCCTCTTAGGGGAGCGCCCCACAGAGGGCCTGGATGTTACATAGCAGAAGATGTGAGTATTCACTTTCCTTTAAGTAGGTCTCAGTTCCCAGACTATCTAAGGGTACCTAAGTTTCCTGGAAGAAAAACCCTGGGAGATTTGTGACCTTCAGGGTCCCAACATGAGAAAGTGCCCTGGTCCTCTGCAACCAGCTGTCAGAGCCAATATCAGAAATTACATTGCTTGCATTGCTCCTCTTTGAATCCCCACCAAATGCAAGCCTTGGCCTTATGTGGCCCCCAGTATAGTTCCCACATCATTCCCACCTACAAAGGAATCAATAGCTCCCCTTAGTCCCAACCGGGACTGTGGCTGTGCTGGTAGGTCAGTTTATGAAATCATATAATCAGACTGACAATTTCATGAGAGCAGATTCAGCTCTGTGGGCCTTAGAAAACTGGATTCACTGGAATGCATAGAAATGTCATTCATCTACCTATCCAGCCACGTTCCTTTGTAGAGTTGCCTGTGTTACTTATGTAATTGTTTGTATGGTCTTGATGCAGAGGAATCAAGAAAGAAAGAGCAACTTTGGCAGAGAAGATTCAGGAATACTCTACGTTCATTCTGTTTTAATAACTATAATGTTCTCTATGTGTGTTTTTTCTTTCTTTGTTTTTTATATACTACCGGAAGATGTATGGCTTGGCATACAACCTCTCTAAGATCCCGACCAGCATAAAAGGATATGCTTTTGGAGCCAGAACAGCTGTAAGGTTTAAGCCAATCAGCAAGGTTAGAAATGGCTGAATGTACTTAGATTTTAGTGTGATCCATGATCCTGCATGTATTTGCATTGGGGAGCAAAGCTAGAGGTTTCCTAAAGGACATGCCCTGAAATTCAAGAAAAAAAGTCATTTAGATGAAAGCTACTAAGAAGCCTATATGAAAAGCTTAGATGTTAACATTGCAAATGTGTATGTGTGAGCATCCTGGGAGAGTGGAAAATAATTCTCAGAAGGAATGGTACCAAGGCAAGGCTTCAGTCCTGAGATACCTGATGTTAAAATACCAGAAGCTTTGTTTATATGCATCATATTATCTTGTCAGTTAAAAAACAAATTCCAACTTCTTCACCCTTTTGTGTGATTGGAGTTCAAGTTTTCAGTATAAGCTCCTAATCTCTTGTTGGACATTTTCTTGATGCTGAAGCTCAAGAGGGATACTGGCTCTAAAAGAATCTCTGAGTGGGATGGTGGGATGGTGGGGGTAGTAGCTGCAATAGTTACCTTGGCTCTCTACCCACCATAGGTTTATTTCTACAACCTAAGCATTAGGTACCTTTAGGTAGCTGAACCATACCCTTATCTTGGTTTTCTACCTATTGTAGGCCTATTTCTATAGCTTGAGGTGGTTCAATCATAGCTCATACATGAACAGGGAGAGGATGATTTTGTTTTTTCTACTTAGAAGGCTTTATATGTATTATATTACCCTCTAACATATTGATCTTTTTCTTGGAAATAGGATATGACACCTTACCCAGGCATGTACCAAACAGTCGGTCCTCAGGAGCAAACACACAAACAAAATTTTGCTCCATTTAATGCCTTGTTGCCTCGATTTAGGACATACTCTAAGGACACTTGTTATCCTGGGTAAGTGCCCCTCTTTCTGCTGCACTTCAACAAAGAGCAATAGGAAAGGAAGTATAAAAAGGGGTTACATCCCAACTATGCCCTCTAAATAAGAAACTATCTATATTTAAAGATTCAACCTCTTGCCTTCCAGGTCTCTAGAATTACAAAATTATTATAGAGGATAGTGATTCATTCAATAAATATTTATAAATGGCCAAGCAGTTTTGTAGGTTCCAAAGATTTTGCACTAAACCCACCACGTAAGGTTCCTGATTCCTTGGAGCTTACACTCTAGAGTCCAGACAGGTGAGAAGCAAATAAACAAGAAAATATCAGTGGTAATGAGGAGAGTGACTATATAATTTATTAGCTAGTGTGTCACTTCTGAAAGTGAAAAGGGATCTTATTAATAATTATACCAAGACTGTAGCCATAAGTTAGGGCTGTCATGAGCACACCAGGAAGTATAGTGACCTAGTGATGTGCTTATTAAAACCAAACAAGATGATATGATATGGAGTGATGGCTGGAATCTACTTTGGCAAGGACTGTCAAGATAGGTCTTTCTATGGAAATGACACCTGATCTGAAATCACAGTGATAAGACTAAAATGGCCCTGTGAAGATCTAGGCCTAGAGCTTCCCAGGAAGGAGGAACTGCAAGTACAAAAGCTGTAAATTGGGAAGAATTTGGTGTGAGGAAAAAAGAAAAAAGGCTAGTATGGCTACAGTGTAGTGGGCAAGGAGGAAATGAGAACAGAGGAGGAGGAGGGACTAGAGTATATAGGCCTACTAGACCAAGGAAGGCATTCTAAGTGCTTTAGGAAGCCATTCAGAGTATGTGGAATTGTAGGGCACAAGGTCAAGGTCTTTCTTTTACTGGTGAGAATTCCAAGGATAAGAGAGTGACTGTAACTCTCTCAAGGTTTCAGTAAAGGAGTAGAAGTGTTAAATCTTGATTCCCATGACCACTCTATGTGTTATTTCCACAGCAAAGAGTCTACACCAAAAGACAAAGTGTTATGAACAAAAGCAATACAAAATATCCCATTGTCAGGAAATTTCACATCATGGGCAGAACTTAAGCATCACTGTGGAAGATCTCTTTTATCATCCACAATTTCTGGGATCTTTTGGTCTCTCAGCTAAGAATACTATGGTTCAGAAATATTTTAAATTAGAGTCGATTTTTACCCTCACTGCATGTCAAGACTAGAACTCTTGAACACTAACACCTATTTAGAAATGCACTAACAGGCAAAGGAACACTATGCTTGCCTGACATTAAGATCTAATCACTCTGTTGCCTTTTCCAAAGGAGTGAGGACTAGTTCAGGTGCACATGTGGTACTGATGAGGTTTGTATATGGTCACTAACTCATCAACATAATATTTTATATTTTTATTTCTAGCCCTGGCACATATAACCCAGAGATAAAGGCACCCCAAAAAGTCACCTGGCCAATGAAATTTGGATCTCCAGACTGGGCCCAGGTTCCATGTCTACAGAAAAGAACCCTGAAAGCTGAGGTAATAAGATTGGACTTCTGTGGAGCCCTGTATTTAATACTTCCACGTGTATCAGTGATTCTTAACCAGGAGTCTGTGAACAAGCTTCAAGAAGTCCTTGTTCCCCTGAAACTACTTGCACAATTTTGTATGTATATGGATATGGGGATCTTTTTGGAGAGTTACACAATTTCACTTGACTTTTAAAGGTGTGTGTGCTGAACAAAAGTCACATTTTCTTACTTAAACCTCAAACAATCTTTTGTGGTAGTCCAAGAAAATTATCCTCTATTATGGAGGAATAAACTGAAGCTCAGACGGATTAAGCAGCTTGTAGTTGTGACTCCTAAGCCAGTGCTCTTTCCATCACAACAATTGAGTATTAGATCATCAAGTGGCTGTAGATAATTCTGGCAAGAACATGGATTTCAGGGACAGACTGCCTGGGTTCAAATACTAGTTCCACATTTGCTTGCTGTGTGTCCTCTAACTTTTCTAAGTCTCAGTTTGCTTGTCTTTAAAATGGATGTAATAATAGACTCAATCTGATAAAGTTGTGAAGATTGAGAGATCATAGAAAAGTATTTAGCACTGTACCTGTAACATAATAAATGCTCAATCCATGTCAGCTATCATAATTCCAGAGGTGCCCTATTTTCCCCTAGTGGAACTTTGGATTAATTCTACAAGTATTTATTAAATGCCAAATGAATTAGCATAATTGTGATAGGGCCTATGGGTAACATTCAAGAATTAAACACATAATCTTTGTTTTTAAGAAATTTACCAGCTATACTTGAGTATTTACCAAGAGAAAATAATTCCTATGATATATCCTAGAGTAAGATGACAAAGAGTAGATGTACATAGCAATGTTGAGAGACTCACTAAGGCTAGACTCTTATGGGTTGGGGTTCAGCTAGGCCACAACAGCTCTAACATACAGTTCTATTTTGCACAGCCAAGAAGACCAGATGCAGAGCGTTTTCATTCTAATATTAACCTAGACAACATTCTTCCATTGCAGCTATCCACAGACAAAGAGTTTAGAAAGCATCGGAACCGTGTGGCCTACCTAAGCCTGTATTACAACTGAAAAGCTATGACTACCTTGACATACTCCTCCTGACCACAGACTCTCCAGGATTGAGGACAGAGCTGCTCTTGTCCTTCTGCATTGCTCTGGCCTGCCTGTCTGCCAGCATGAGGCACAGGGAGGGGCAAGGGGCTCATAACTACTATATAACAGCATAAAGACTAGTTCAGAGGGTTCTCTCTCTATGAGCTGGTTTGTTGTGTATACATGTAGATGGGTCAGGGGGGTTTCTACTGAGTGTTCAGTGGGGTGGCTTCACGTTATTGAAATACTTGTGGGTCCCTGCCCTCTAGCTCTAATTCCCAGGCACGAGTTTTATGTTTTCTACCACTAGCCCTGGTGATAGGAAACTGTTGGTCTACACATATCAAGGATTTGGATGTCTTGCTTGGACCTGTATTTGGGCTTGCTGTATGCAGAGGATTCTTAAGGCAGAATAAATGTTTTAGGAGCTCTTCCAATTCCTGGACAAGATGGCGGAGTAGAAGGACCTTGAGCTCACCTCTTCTCATAAGCACATCAAAACCACAACTAACTGCTGAACAACCATTGATAAAAAAGACTGGAAACTACCAAAAAATATTCTACATCCAAAGACATAAAGAAGTAACCAAAACAAGACCATAGGAGGGGCACACTCATGATATAATCAAATCCCATACATCCTGGGTGGGTGACCCACAAACTGAAGAATAATATCACAGAAGTTCTTCCACAGGTGTGAGAGTTCTGAACCACACATCAGGCTCCCAGCCTGCAGGTCTGGCATCAAGAAGAGCCCTCAGAGCATTTGGCTTTTAAGGCCAGTGGGGCTTAATTACAGGAGCTCCACATGACTGGGGGAAACAGAGACCTCACTTAAAGGGTGCACACAAAATCTCACACACACCAGGTCTCAGAGCAAAGTCAGTAACTTCATAGGAGCCTGGGCATGAACTACCTGCTGGTATTTGAGGTTCTCCTGGGGATGCGGGGGCAGCTCATCCTGGGGACATAGACACCAGGGCTGAAAATATTGGGGAGTGTTCATCTGCATGAACTCTTGCTGGAGGCTGACATCTTGCTTGGGTCATTAACACCAAGACCTGGCCCCATCCAACAGCCTCTAAGCTCCAGTGCTGCCATGCTTCAGGCCAAACAACAAACTGGATGGGGATACAGCCCCACCCATCAGCAGACAGGCTGTCAAAAGTCTTCCTGAGCCCACAGCGACCTCTAGACATGCCCCTTGACATGGCCCTACCCACCAGAGGGCCAAGACTTCCAGCTCCACCCACCAGTGGGCAGGCACTGACCCCTCCCACCAGGAAGCCTGCACAAACCTCTAGACCAGCCTCACCCACCAGGGGGCAGACACCAGAAGCAAGGAAATTACAGTCCTGCAGCCTGTGGAACTGAGTCTTCAAACACAGTTCGGAACCTACCCTGGGATCAGCTGGTCCCTGGTCTTTGGGAGATGAGAGGGGAGTGTACTCCTGGGATACATAAGACATCCCCTACAGAGGGCCACTTCTCCAAGGCTGAGAAATATAACTAACCTTCCACATACATCAAAATACAAATAGAAGTTTAGACAAAATGAGATGGCAGAGGAATATGTTTCAGATGAAAGAGCAAGATAAAACCCCAGAAGAACAGCAAAGTGAAGTGGAGAGAGCCAATTTACCTGAGAAAGAATTCAAAGTAATGATTGTAAAGATGATCCAAGAACTTGAGAAAAGAATGGATTCACAGAGTGAGAAGTTACAAGAAGTTTTTAACAAAGAGTTAGAAAATATAAAGAACAACCAAACAGAGTTGAAGAATACAATAACTGAAAAGGAGCTCTTCCAAGTGTCTGAGTTCCCTGGCATGGAGTGGGAATGTCCTGATTTGATTGCCTTTCCCAGATTCATGTAAAACTCACAGAGTCAAAAATCGCCCCTTTCAGGGACTTCCCTGGTGGCACAGTGGATAGGATTCCACACTCCCAATGCAGGGGGCCTGGGTTCGATCCCTGGTCAGGGAACTAGATCCCACATACATGCTGCAACTAAGAGTTTGCCTGCCACAACTGAGGAGCCCACGTGCCGCAACTAGGGAGCCAGTGAGCCGCAACTAAGGAGCCCATGTGCTCCAAATAAGGAGCCAGTGAGCTGCAACTAAGGAGCCCTGGAGCTGCAACTAAGGAGCCTGCCTGCCACCACTAAGACCCCACGCAGCCAAATAAATAAATATATAAATTTAAAATCCCCCTTTCCCATTACATCATCTATTTAGTCTGTCAGTCATCATCATACTGAGTTCCTACCATGGATCAGGTAGTGGCAAGCACTGGGGATACAGCAAGAATCAAAATAAACTATCTACTGGCTCCTTGGGCCTGGCTGAAGTATGAGAAGGACTCCCCAGAGAGGCTAGTGGATTGTGTCTGTCCCCCACTCTCCGTTGTAATGATGCGCTGAGTCTCACAAGTTACTCTAGGTGTGTCAGGGTCAGACCTCATAGGAGCCACATTCAAAGTACTTATCTAGACATTGCCTGGTGTCTACCCCACTTTGTGCATATTTAAAACTTTGAAACCATAGATGTTAGTGAAATGGGCTCCTGATGAGCTTAAGATTCAAAGCTAGAATTGTAATTTTTTACACTGTTCATACCTTATATCCATAGCTCTCAATATTGTCATAACCAAACCATTCAGTGTTTTTATAAGCATATAGTACTTTTTGGTCTTCAGTCCAGGCATTTGTGGCTTTATTTAGGAATATGCAGATCTATGCAGGGAATGAAGAAGGCAACATTGAACATGTCACAGATTATGTCATGTATTGGAAGAGAAAGGACTTAAATGGGAGAAAAATAGTAAGAAATGGGAGGGGGATGGAAAAGGGGACGTTGTGAAATATCTACATTAATTTCACATATTTCTCTCAAAAGTGATTTTGTTTCATAAAATGAAAACAAATTTCTATGAAAACAGTCTACAAACAAGTGAAATTCTAATTCTGTACCCAGAGGTTGAGAAATGGTAAGCATGACCATATATGCTGCGATCATTCTTCCACAAACACTCTAGTCTTTGACAAACACTGCTAATCATTCTCTGGATTTTCAGCATAGAATTTGAGTAAAATCAATCAATTCAGATTGGCAGGGAGATCAAAATATTTGCCATCCCCAGGCTAGTCTGTTGAAATCCTTCTCCACCTATTTACATGGACGTACTAAAATTCAGTATTGCTTTGGGCTGTGGGAAAGATGGTGCCATACACTTCAAAACCCAAAAAGGAAATTCAGATTGATTTTTTTAAGTGAAAAGTATTACACAGCCATCAACCTGCCTTTCCACAGGCTTCTATGCTCAGAGCTGTCAGATCTGTGAAAGCTGGGATGGATATAGGATCTCAAGAGCAGAAGGGTAGCAAGATGACTTGGAGAGTGGAAGAATTTTCCCCAGGGCATTTTAGCCTGAATTAGCTATGTTAGTTACCTCATAGTAAGCCCAGAAGCCAGCCTCACCTGTGTAAGGACCAGATGAACCTGCTCCAGAGAGTAGGCACAGACTGAGGTGTCAGAAGTGCTGAGCCGGAAAGTCCTCCCATAGGTGGGGAAACCCATGATGAGCTTCTCCGAAGGGACCCCACTGTCTCTCCAGGGCTTCATGGCATATTCCTGCAGAAGGCAACATAGACATTATTCCTCACCAGTATTTGTTCCATATGATTAACAAAGTCTAGCTAATTGTCTCCCAAAGAGAAACTCTGTTTTCCAACAACCAAGGCTCCCAATCCCTTCCCCATCTCCCTTCTGCATATGATTTGAGTCTTTTCTTTCTTACACAGTTGCAATAACACATGTCACCTCCATCCTTGTTTCCTACATGCAAGAAAATGTTGTGTCCTGTACATGTGCCCCAGCCACCATGGAAGTCATAGGTCATCACACTGATGGGATCAAGGAGCCTGGAACAAGAGATTTTGAACCGTCAAGATCCTGGGAGCATTTTCTTATAGACAATTTAAGAGCAAGAAATGGTAGCTGTGGAAATTCATGATGTCAAGTAGATGTCCATATGGCCCCACTAATGTGGCTTCCTTGGTGTCTCCAGGGAGCAGATTATCTTCTGTGACTCCCATAGGGCTAGACAGAAAGTCTCCTTTACTTCCTTGAAAGATTAAGGGCAAACCCAGAGAAGAGGGAATGATATGTTGTTAGAAGAGTGTGTTTTAGAAACACACATCTCCAGGGCCATGGTAAGCACAAGTGAGTAGCTTTGTCAATAATAGTTTTCCTGATCTTACAACCTTTTCCAAAAGGAACTGCTAATGAGAATTTCTATTACATATAAGGATTTGCCAAGGTCTTGAATCTTGTTCCTCTTTTCCCCAGCACCCATATCATAGTGGCAATTTAAAGGAGTCAGTTCTTTATCTCAGAGCCAATAATTCCCCAAGCTTCTTTGGCAATTGAAGATACCAGCTTTCTCAACATTATGTTTACATAACTACTTGGGATGCTCTCCACCAAAAAGTTTACGAATCTCTGCTCTAGGATTTGGGGGCCCTGGGAAGTTCATCGCACTGACTTCCCAACCTCTGCAATTTCATATCCTGTGTCAATGGTCCCTTTGCCAGCAGATTCAGCTGTTGTGATCAGTAGTCTTGGGTATCCTGTTTCCTTAGCCTCTTCTTCAAAAGCCTGTAGAATTTCCTGGAGAGAACAAAGGGTGAATTTTTGCAGTTGTCTTCATTATCTCTGTCCAATACTATGTACATTTGGGGGTGCTTTCCAGCTTATAGCAATTCCCTTATCTCTGGAAATAACCCCTGAAATATAGGGATAGGTTCTGGCAAGGTGTAACTTAGACCAAAGAGATACAAGGACACTAACAGTCCTTGAATCCAAGTCACATTTAATGACAATTCTAAAGAAAAAGCCCAGGAACTCCTGGCAGAGGGTCTAGGAATTATCTTGCCTGCTGTGACTTCACTCTCTCCTTTAAAGCTCTAGTCTCTCAATTTTTAATAACCATGCCTCTTTCCTGCCTTCAGTCCTTTGCTAATGCTGTTACCACTTCCTTAGAAAATTCTTCTTCCTATCTTTTGTATGCCTGGCTCCTTTTAACTCTTCATATTGCAGCTTAAATATCACTTCCTCTGAGAAGGCCCCCCGCCCAGACCATCCTATTTGCTGCTATCACTGCTGTTATCACCATTTGCAATTATTTGATTTTTTCTTTTTTCATTTTATTTTTCTTTCTTTTCTTTTTTTTCCCCCCTCTGTATCCTCCACTATGCTGTAACCCCCCAAGAGCAGGGTTCATACTTGTCTTGTTCACTGCTCTATCTCTAGTGAAAAGCACAATGTATGGATCACAGTAGATGCTTAATAAATACTTACTGAACAAATGATATAACAAATGGTTCCACCTCCTCAACTCAAGAACGTCCTCCTTCAGTCCCTTCAGATACCAATATCCTTTCAATAAATCCTCTTTTGGCTTCAGTTAGCTAGAGTATGTTTCTGTTGCCTGCAAACCACAAACACCTTCACTAGTGTACTTCCAAGGGCAGCATCCTTTGCTATCCCCAGGAAAGGCAACTCTCACAGAAAATCTACTAAGGTACCAGCCTCTCTACAAGAAGACACAGAGCTAGTGCTTCATTCCCACCTTAATCAAGATGGTAAATCGCTGTTTGTCCTCAGGTGGGAGGGATATTCCCTGGGATATTCTATATCCCCTGGATTTTCTATATCCAAGTCAATGCCATCAAATCCATGTTGACGAAGGAAGTCAATGACAGAACAGATGAAGATTTTGCTTTTGACAGCTGTGGAGACCATGGTGGTGAATCTAGGCAGAGAGTTTGTCTGTATTAACATCACAGATCCAGGAATCCTCCCCACACTATTCTAATATTAATTTTTAATTTGCATTTTATAATAACCCCTGTTGGATTTTTACAGTTAAGATGAACTAAAAAATGTTAATGTTAATTAATGGATGAATATTTTTAATTTAAACTTTTTTTTCTTTGATATACCCATTGAATAGTATTTTTCTACTTATTCATAAGATCAAAGGTACATGTACATTTTCTTTTTTAGTGAGATCTTTCAGGGGCAGTGGTTTAGATAACTATATTTCTTTGATTCTATGATGTTTGTTTTACATTTACTGTTCCCAAATTAAGATGTGATTTACAGTCTGTGAATACATTTAATGAGGCACTTCTGACACCACAAAGAATATGCTATTAAATATTTTCTGAATCCTATATTTGAAGGTGCCTTAATATCTAGAAAATTTAGCTCCTCTGCCATAGTCAGCAGTTTTATAGTCTATAAACACATGTTTATACACCCTCAGAGGGGAGATCAAGATGACAGAGTGAGAGGACGTGGAGCTCCCCTCCCACCATGAACATACCAAAAACACATCTACATGTGGAGCAATTCTCACTGAAAACAAACTGGAGACTGGCAGAATGACTCTTATACAACCAAGGCTGTAAGAAAGATTCACATGTAATCAGGTAGGAAGGGAAGAGAAGTGATCAGGTCAGGACCTGCACCCCTGGGAGGGGACACAGAAGAGGAGGAGGATTATGTGGGTTCAGAGATCCTCCCTGGTGGGCCACATATTGGACGTCCCATCCCTGGGGTCCAACACCAGGAGGATAATTCCCCTTAGGTGCTTTGAAAACTAGTGGGACTGGCAAGGAGCTATAAGAAACCTAGACTCCACTCTTGTCGAGTGTACACACACTTGCTAATCCTCAAAACAAAGTGGAGGAAGCAGATTGAAACTGCCTGGGACTCTGACCGGTTTCCTACCACTGCCCCAGGCTCAGCAGAGCACCCGCTCTGGGTCCTCTTTCTCTGCAGTGCAGTTCCACAGTAGGGTCAGAGCAGCTATGGCCCAGCGGACCATGTAGTTGTGAGGGATGTAGCTGGCTTGGACCCAGAAGGCATCTCAACAGGACAAGGGCAGCCATTGTTGGAACCTAAGGAGGCAGTGGATCAAGATCAGTCTGGGCTGCTCACTGCTGCTGGGACCACAGCAGCCTGCGCCCCAACCCACACTGGGGTTCTAGTCCTGACATCACGAAAGGAGAAGGAAATGCAGAGTTGGAAGGAAGGAGGGAAAAAGGAGTAATGATCAGGAAAACTGGAGTGTGGACAGGAGGCTGTGTTACTCCTTATCTAGTTGTACCTGCCGCAGAAGAGCCAAGCCTGAAACAAACAAAGAAACAAAATACAAAAACAAGGAGTCCTCAAATGGGCTTCGCAGTTAGGACCTGCTGCTACCCAGGAGACTTCCAGGATATGAAGTGCCCAAAGGCCTTTGATTTATCAGTGGCCTTTCAGAGCCCAAGGCATTGGGGTGGGGCGGGGGGACCGGCAGGTAGAAGCCTCACTGAAACAGAAGCCTGCCCTCCTCCCCATTCCCAGGGACACCCCATGATCTGTGGGAAGGAAGAAGGGCAAAAAGAGTAGGAGACGCACAGGCCCAGAGCAGCATCCTCCCCACCATGCCTACACACTGGCCATCTTGGGCAGCCTCTTGGCGCAGTCCTTATGTAAAGAGGAGACCCCTTTTATCATTCTGAGACAGCACAGCTGCCACCTTATGATCACACATGCCCGAGGCTGTCACATTCATATCTCCACCCATCCCATCTCATCCCAGATTCATGAGAATCTAAAGGGAAGAAAATCCCAGGAGAGTTCCCTCACTAGCTCAGGCCTGGCTACTTTGAAAGAACTGCTTACAATTGGAAGCCTTAGCTCAGCACTGAGGCCAAGTCTCCCTGGGGATGTGGAAGCCCAGGGAAGGAATGAAGGGCACAATGCTGGAGTGAGGGTCCCAAGGTAAGTGTCCAGAACCAGGAAAACACATTGCAGGGGGTGGTTATTTGCGATATTTGGTATTCATTTAAGGCATGTAATTTTCCTCCTATAGGACCATTTAAGGCCAGTGGCAAGGGTCCTGGAAGGAACCTGGTTCAGGGAAGGATTAGCCCTGCTCATCTTCTCCCCCTTGTCCTCTAGTGATTTTACTGCCATAGTTCTGGAGGGAAAGGACAGGGGCAGACATAGGATGCTGCAGCTGCCAGCTATCCCCACTTATTCCAGCCCAGGGAAGAGATGGAAAGAAAGCAGCTGCTGCCAGAGAAACATGGACCTTGTATCTCCGCCCCCTCTTCATCATTCTTGGAGGGATGGTGGTATTAGGGTATAAGGAACATTGTGTCCTATTTTTGCTAGAGCTTGACTCCTTAGGAAAAACAGATGAGGTTTAGAGGTGTAGGGGAAGGAAGGAGAGGTGTGCCTGGGAGAGTAGTCAGTGCTACAAGGCAAGCAGGAGTTACAGAGGTCAGGGCCCGTTTTATCTCACCTGATGCCCCAAGGCCATAGATTTGCCACTGTCAGCAGCCACATCCCTCAAACCTGGGCCTAAGCCAACTAGGCAGATAAGAGTTGGCACAGGTGGAGGGGCAGCTGCCAGCCTTGGCCTTAAAGCAGGTTCTCAGGTTGAGCCAAGTATTTCTTCAGTGTATCTAGCCTCCTTTAAGTCTTCTCGAGTTCATCTTTGGATCCCTGGAAGTTGACACAGACTAGGTACTTGATACAAGTTGGTTGAATAAATGGATGTCTCTTCTTCAACATTTCTGGTGTTGGGAAATCTCATGGCCAAATATCAACAACCAAGCTATTCCTGACTCTATTTGTTATCTATTGCTGTATAACAAAATTATCTCCAAACTTAGCCACTTAAAACAATAAGAAATATGTATTATTTCATATAGAATCTATAATTCAGGAGCAGCTTGGCTGAGTTGTTCTGGATTGGGTTCTCTCATGAGGACTGCAGGTTGCAGTCCAGATGTTGACTGGAGCAGTTACTGAAGGCTTGACTGCATCTGAAGGATCCATTCCTAAAATGACTCACTCACATGGCTGGCAAGCTGGCGCTGGCTGTTGGCAGGAGGACTCAGTACCGCCTTGTGGGCCTCTCTTTAGGGCTGGGGGAATATCAGCTGATTCTCCCAGGGTAAATGAACCAAGAAAGAGCATGACGGAAGTCCCACTCCATCATATCCACAGTGTCCTTATTGGTTACATAGGCCAGTCTTATCAGTGTGGGAGGGGATGATACAAGAGCATGAAGACAAGGAGGCAAGAATCACTGAAAGGCAATTTGGAAGCCTTATTCCAAATTTTTAAAGAAATATTTTCTTGACCACTTTCACTAGTGTATTTTTCTTGATTAACCTGATAATCAGTTTATCCAATTAAAACACACACTCACACATACACACAGCTCTGGGATTTTTACATTGTGATACATTTAGAAATTACTATGTGAAAATTGACAAATTTATAATGTTGAGTTTTCCCATATAGGTATATGATTTATTCTGATGGATTAGAAAAGCCAGGAAGAAAGAAATTTATATATCTTATTTGCTTCTGATCCCCAGGGCCTAGCAGAATCCTGGGAAATAATAGATGCTCAATACATATATGCTTATTCTTTATCTCTATCAGGTTTAGTTGAAATGTAAATAAATTGAAAATATTTTTCTAGGCTCTGGAAGTTCTTAATTCTTTCTTAAATGTTTGAGGACTGTCTGGGCCTGGTAGCTTTGGGGGTAATTTTTAATAGCACTTTCAACATCTTCCAAGGTTATTGGTCTGTTTAAGTTTTCTACCTCTTTTTATGTCAATTTGATTAGTTCATGTTTCCCTACAACTTATTCATCTAGATCTTTTAGTTTATTATAATTTGAATCATCTTTTTATCAATGGTAATCTCTGGAAAGAAAACAACATACTGATTCCACATTCAGGTAAGTCTAAAGCGAGCTCTTCACTAGAATAGTAGAGGGATCAATACCCTAAACATACAAAATTAGAAAAGTCTTCTCTTCTTAAATCCAAATCAAGCCAGATTAGAGGTAGGAGGACGCTTTTCACCAAAGACTAGAGCAGAGTTGTAGATTACCACAGAATTCTTTGCTCAAAGTGAAAAGAATACTAGTTTTATTCCTTTCACTAGATAGACTGGAAAAAATATATAGTCTTGAAATATTTGGTATTTAGTTTCTTTGCTGAGTTACACAGCAATAGCTGTTTCTTGATAGGCAAAATGAATTAGTCTCAAGTTCACCATAGCAAGGCAGTAATTTTGTATATAACATACTGACAGATAGAAAATGCATATTTTCTAGGGTTTTGTTCAGTAATTTACCTCAAAAGCTCATCTCAAACTCTCAGATGAGAAATTATTGAGGGTTAGAAACCATAAGTTGTCTTGATGTTCAAGGTACTGACTCTCATGGTACATCATTTAAATTGTAATGTCCTATGCCTAGGTGAAATGGTTCATGGGTCCTGGCCTACTCTAAATAGGATGACCATCCATCCCACATTTCTGTGGACTCTATAGGGTTATACTATTATTCACTCAAAAATGTCCCAGTACTGATACATTTACAACATGAATACTACAATTCCATGCATATGAGTATCCTGAAGAGACAAATGTGTAGACACAGAAAGCAGATTAGTGTTGCCTGGGGCTGAGCAGGAATGGGGAGTGACCGCAAATGGGTTGTTTGAGGGATTTTTTTTTTTTTTTTTTTTTTGGCCACACTGAGCAGGATGTGGGATCTCAGTTCCCCGACCAGGGATCAAACCCATGCCCCCTGCAGTGGAAGCGTGGAGTCTTACCCACTGGACCATCAGGAAAGTTCCCTGAGAGATCTTTCTAGGATGATGAAAATGTTCTAAAATTGATTTGTGGTGACAGTTCTGTAAATTTTACAAAAATCTTTGAATCATAACATGAGTGAAATTGTAAAATTGTATTGTTAAAATGAGTAAAATTCATGGTATGTAAACTATACCTCAATAAACTTGTTTTTAGAGAAGGGGAAAAAAAGTATCCCAGGTTGTGAAGTAAAGCATATGGTCATCCTTTCTAGAATTTTTAATTTTTCTCTGCAAAAATAAATTTAAATCCCCACAGCAGGAATCATGCCTTGTGCCTCTGCTTCCTAGAGAATCAGTAAGTGAACCAATGTGTATGGAAGTATAGCTTCTTTGGTTCAAGGTGTTTCTCTAATTACCTGGTGTCTAAAGCCCCAGCAGAGACTTGAGCTTGGAGATCAGAGGGTATAAACCCTCACTGCAGAAGTTTCCCAAGAAGTCATCTAAGCCAAGCCCCCAAAACATGGCACCATCCATCAAACCCATTGGCTTTCAGAAACTTCACTTGTGATATGAGTGTCATCTATCAACCTAGCATAAAGTCTCTTAAAACACTGTAAAATTATTGAAAGCATTATGCAATACCTTTGTAAAAAGAAAAACATCATCATACCACTGTAAAATAACTCATCACTTTTGCATGTTAATCACAGTCTTCATGCACCCACCATCATTATTTACAAGGTCACCATCACAGCATAAAAACCATCTCTATCCTGTTTTTTATCTTTGTTTTCACTTTGGATGACAAATAACATTTCTCATGTTTCTGCTTAATCTTTATACTTATTTTTAATGATTTAAAATATTTTTCATGTTTATGAAATATAATTTAATACACCATTATTCATTTTTGCGATGTTTTACAATCATAAGCAAGACTCTGAGAAATACCTTAATACATAAATGCTTTGATTATATTATCTTTCCAAAAATACCCAAGAATTGAAATTGGAGGCTAAAGAGTATACATATTTACACAATTCCTGTTATATACAGCCATATTGTTTTCCAAAAGAGGAAGCCAACCGAACCCTATACAAGAGGCTCTTGGAATAAGTGTTCTTACAAACTAGGAGTCTGTTAAGGTGTGATGAATAGAGGATAAGTTTGGAATTATTCAGACCTGTAAACCAAATCCTAGTATACCATTTACTATATGTCCTCCAAAAGTAAATTAACCTCTCTTAGCATCAATTTCCTTATTAGAAAATGAAAATTATAATACGTATTTCATAATAATAACATTTCCATTTGTTGAGCATACATTCATCATGCATTCTTCATGTAATCCAGCCTCTAGACTTATTATAAGAATTAAATGGAATATCATATGTAAAAAAGCTAGCACATTGTAGATAATCAATAACATGTAGATTTCCTTCTCTTTCCATGGAATAAAAATAAATTTTGTCATAATCTCAAAAAAGAATTCTCTAAGCAGAGAGAGCTTTGTCTTCAGTTACGCTTATGGAGTGCAAGCAGCCTCCAACAAGCATGCAGACATGGTCCTGAGGCCAGGATTTTATTGGCAAGTGCACCTACAGGCACCATCAAGTCCCCTTTTGGTCTCCAATGAATCGTCAAGGTCTGAGAGACTGAGGCTACCCACTTCTCACACACTTGCATTAGTGGTAATAGGGTTGCTTATGGTTAGATTTACCGTCTCCTTCTTAAAAGTTATGCCAGCAAAATTATTGGGCCCTCTGTGACCCCCCCATGGCAAAAGTTTGGCACTTTTGTTACCCTGCTCATCAATACAAGGGGTAATGTTCCTCCTCTTGGGCAGCTTTAATTCTATCTCCTCTCTTATGAACAAAGGGGTATGAACACTCAGAACCTCCTTCCTGCTGCCCCAGGCCAATCTCATCTTCCTTTGTCTTACCTTTGCTTACTCTTCTCTAAACTTATCAAAGGAGGGAGGACAGAGATAGAAAGGCAAGGCTGAACATGCAGTTAGAGATAAAAGAGTTGGTCGGGGTTGGTGAAGAAAAAACAAATATTCCAGTTTCAATTTCTTCTCTACCACAACCTCTGAATTTGATTACAAAGAACCAGAAGTGAGCGTGTACATTTGTAAAGGTCTTTTGGGTATTAGTGTATATGTGTGTCTGTGTACATGTCTAAGAAGGTAAATGTCAGTGATTCATGTTCATGTATTTTATATACATTATATATGTGTTATATAAATTATATATAATACATAAACATAAATCCTGACATATATGTAAATCATTGATTTCTTTAAAAAAATTTTTAAATTTAATTGTATTTATTTTTTTATACAGCAGGTTCTTATTAGTCATCAATTTTATACACATCAGTGCATACATGTCAATCCCAATCGCCCAATTCATCACACCACCATCCCCACCCCCCCACGGCTTATTGACCTTGGTGTCCATATGTTTGTTCTCTACATCTGTGTCTCAACTTCTGCCCTGCAAACCGGTTCATCTGTACCATTTTTCTATGTTCCATATACATGCGTTAATATACAATATTTGTTTTTCTCTTTCTTACTTCACTCTGTATGATAGTCTCTAGATCCATCAACGTCTCAACAGATGACTCAATTTCGTTCCTTTTTGTGGCTGAGTAATAGTCCATTGTATATATGTACCACATCTTCTTTATCCATTCGTCTGTCAATGGGCATTTAGGTTGCTTCCATGACCTGGCTATTGTAAATAGTGCTGCAATGAACATTGGGGTGCATGTGTCTTTTTGAATTACGGTTTTCTCTGGGTATATGCCCAGTAGTGGGATTGCTGGATCATATGGTAATTCTATTTTTAGTTTTTTAAGGAAACTCCATACTGTTCTCCATAGTGGCTGTATCAATTTACATTCC
>NC_041217.1:86032880-86033866 GCF_002837175.3 Physeter macrocephalus | reverse complement strand
CCCATTTTTGGATTGCGTTATTTGTTTCTTTAATATTGAGCTGCATGAGCTGTTTATATATTTTGGAGATTAATCCTTTGTCTGTTGATTCATTTGCAAATATTTTCTTCCATTCTGAGGGTTGTCTATTTGTCTTCTTTATGGTTTGCTTTGCTGTACAAAGGTTTGAAGTTTCATTAAGTCACATTTGTTTATTTTGTTTTTATTTCCATTACTCTAGGAGGTGGATCAAAAAAGATATTCCTGAGATTTTTGTCAAAGAGTGTTCTTCCTATGTTTTCCTCTAAGAGTTTTATAGAGTCCAGTCTTACATTTAGGTCTCAAATCCATTTTGAGTTCATTTTTCTGTATGGTGTTAAGGAGTGTTCTAATTTCATTCTTTTACATGTAGCTGTTCAGTTTTCCCAGCACCACTTATTGAAGAGATTGTCTTTTCTCCATTGTATATCCTTGCCTCCTTTGTCATAGATTAGTTGACCATAGGTGCATGGGTTTATCTCTAGGATTTCTATCTTGTTCCATTGACCTATGTTTCTGTTTTTGTGCCAGTACCATATTGTCTTCATTACTGTAGCATTGTAGTATAGTCTGAAGTCAAGGAGTCTGATTCCTCCCACTCCATTTTATTCTCTCAAGACTGCTTTGGCTATTCGAGGTCTTTTGTGTCTCCATACAAATTTTAAGATTTTTTGTTCCAGTTCCATAAAAAATGCCATTGGTAATTTGATAAGGATTGCATTGAATCTGTAGATTGCTGTGGGTAGTATAGTCATTTTCATAATATTGATTCTTCCAATCCAAGAACATGGTATATCTCTCCCTCTGTTTGTATCATGTTTAATTTATTTCATCAGTATGTTATAGCTTTCTGCATAGAGGTCTTTTGTCTCCCTAGGTTGGTTTATTCCTAGGTATTTTATTCTTTTTGTTGCAGTGGTAAATGTGAGTGTTTCCTTAATTTCTCTTTCAGATTTTTCATCATTAGT
>NC_041217.1:86031112-86032172 GCF_002837175.3 Physeter macrocephalus | reverse complement strand
ATTTTTTGGAAGAGTTTGAGAAGGATGGGTGTTAGCTCTTCTCTAAATGTTTGATAGAATTCACCTGTGAAGCCATCTGGTCCTGGTCTTTTGTTTGTTGGAAGATGTTTAATCACAGTTTCATTTTCATTACTTGTCATTGGTCTGTTCATATTTCCTGTTTCTTCCTGGTTCAGTCTTGGAAGGTTATGCCTTTTTAAGAATTAGTCCATTTCTTCCAGGTTGTCCATTTTATTGGCGTAGAGTTGCTGGTAGTAGTCTCTTAGGATGCTTTGCATTTTTGTGGTGTCTGTTGTAACTTCTCCTTTTTCATTTCTAATTTTATGGATTTGAGTCCTCTCCCTGTTTTTCTTGATGGGTCTGGCTAATGGTTTATCAATTTTGTTTATCTTCTCAAAGAACCAGCTTTTAGTTTTATTGATCTTTGCTCTTGTTTTCTTAGAACTGCTCTTGCTGCATCCCATAGGTTTTGGATCATCATGTTTTCATTGTCTTTTGTCTCTAGGTATTTTTTCATTTCCTCTTTGATTTCTTCAGTGATCTCTTGGTTATTTAGTAACGTATTGTTTAGCCTCCATATGTTTGTTTTTTTTTTACATTTTTTTCCCTGTAATTCATTTCTAATCTCATAGCATTGTGGTCAGAAAAGATGCTTGATATGATTTCAATTCTCTTAAATTTACTGAGGCTTGATTTCTGAGCCAAGATGTGATCTATCCTGTTCTGTGTGCACTTGAGAAGAAAGTGTAATCTGTTGTTTTTGGATGGAATGTCCTATAATTATCAATTAAATCTATCTGGTCTGTTGTGTCATTTAAAGCTTCTGTTTACTTATTTATTTTCATTTTGGATAATCTGTCCATTGGTGTAAGTGAGGTGTTAAAGTCCCCCACTATTATTGTGTTACTGTTGATTTCCTCTTTCATAGCTGTTAGCAGTTGCCTTATGTATTGAGGTGCTCCAAGTTGGGTGCATATATATTTATAATTGTTATATCTTCTTCTTGGATTGATCCCTTGATCATTATGTAGTGTCCTTCCTTGTCTCTTGTAACATTCTT
>NC_041217.1:86019338-86031010 GCF_002837175.3 Physeter macrocephalus | reverse complement strand
ATTTAATCTATTCACGTTTAAGGTAATTATCCATATGTATGTTCCTATGACCATTTTCTTAATTTTTATGGGTTTGTTTTTGTAGGTCCTTTTCTTGTCTTGTGTTTCCCACTTAGAGAAGTTCCCTTAGCATTTTTTTAGAGCTGTTTTGGTGATGCTGAATTCTCTTAGCTTTTACTTGTCTGTAAAGCTTTTGATTTCTCCATCGAATCTGAATGAGATCCATGCTGGGTAGAGTAATCTTGGTTGTAGTTTCTTCCCTTTCATCACTTTAAGTATATCATGCCACCCCCTTCTAGCTTGTAGAGTTTCTGCTGAGAAATCAGCTGTTAACCTTATAGGTGTTCCCTTGTATGTTATTTGTCATTTTTCCCTTGCTGCTTTCAAAAATTTTTCTTTGTCTTTAATTTTTGCCTATTTGATTACTATGTGTCTCGGTGTGTTTCTCCCTGGGTTTATCTTGTATGCGACTCTCTGTGCTTCCTTGACTTGGGTGGCTATTTCCTTTCCCATATTAGGGAAGTTTTCAACTATAATCTCTTTAGATATTTTCTCTGGTCCTTTCTCTCTCTCTTCTCCTTCTGGGACCCCTATAATGCGAATGTTGTTGCATTTAATGTTGCCCCGGAGCTCTCTTAGGCTGTCTTCATTTCTTTTCATTCTTTTTTCTTTTTCTGTTTCGCAGCAGTGAATTCCACCATTCTGTCTTCCAGGTCACTTATCCTTTCTTCTGCCTCAGTTATTCTGCTATTGATACCTTCTAGTGTAGTTTTCATTTCAGTTATTGTATTGTTCATCTCTGTTTGTTTGTTCTTTAAATCTTCTAGGTGTTTGTTCTTTAATTCTTCTAGGTTTTTGTTTAACATTTCTTTCATCTTCTTGATCTTTGCCTCCATTCTCTTTCCCAGGTCCTGGATCATCTTCACTATCATTATTCTGAATTCTTTTTCTGGAAAGTTGCCTATCTCCACTTCATTTAGTTGTTTTTCTTGGGGTTTATCTTGTTCCTTCATCTGGTACATAGCCCTCTGTCTTTTCATCTTGTCTATCTTTCTGTGAATGTGGTTTTTGTTCCACAGGCTGCAGGATTGTAGTTCTTCTTGCTTCAGCTATCTTCCCTCTGGTGTCTGAGGCTATCTCAATCATTGATTTCTGAGCTGCCTTTCCTATATCTCACAAGAACTGAGGAAAGGCAGCTCAGAAATCATCCATTCCAGTGACTTTGTTTTAAAAATTAGGAAACAGGCTTAATAATGGGAATTATTGGCTTAAAATCACAGTGAGACCATAACAAAGCTGTGACTGTAATTGTTATTTCCTGTCATCTTAACTAGGTCTCTTCCCACTTAGCGAATTTTGCAAGGGCAGAGATAGTGTAAATAGTCTTAAGGTCCACAGGCTGAAACTAACCTTATGCTCATAGCTTTCAGTATTGTCAAACCCAATCATGCATTCCTTTGTAGTCTTAAGGGGGCTTCTTGTCTTTAATCCATGAGAAGGTGGCTTGAGGTAAAAAAAAAAAAAAAATGTGCATATCTAATCAGAGGGACCCAAGTGAGCAAAATCATGATGGGGCTGTCAATAGGAAAGGTGAATATTTTTCTTAGAGGCTCACATGAGAACAATTCTACTGTTGCACAAATCACACTTTATTGTAATTATTCCTCTGTGTTTTTACTTCCTACACTTGGGCTATGAGCTCCATGAGAGCAGAAACTATGTCTTAAGTATATTCGCAATGTCCAGCACACTGCCTGACATATATAAGTCCAATAAGTTATCTTAGACATACTTATTAAACAGAAGTAGCTTGAGCATTACATTGAGCTACAGAAGAGTTATTTCCCTGAAATCTTTTTTATTCTAATAATTAAAAAGCAGAGATTTTAAAACTTTGCATTTTTACTTGGGTTTAAACTCTTACTATTAAAAGGAGCTTACCTCTCCTATAAGTCAAACTAAGGTCATCTTATACATAGGAAGACCACTTCAATTTCCAAGGTGATTTATCTCTTCCTGGGGAATGTTTTTCATCTCCAATTGGGGTATATGGAGAGACATAAGCAATTATGCAACAAGAGTTATTTTATAATTGAAAGGAACCCAAAGTTTATCTAATCTCACTCCCTAACTGACCAGAGTTTCCACTGCAGTCTCTCCTGGGAGGAGTTACCTCATGGTAGATCAGAAGCCAGCCTCCTGGGTGTGGGTCCCAACAGACCATGTCCTGAGGTGGGTGCTGCCCACCATTTGAAGAAGTAAGGTGTTTGGTCTGTCCATATGTGGGGAACCCCATGATGAGCTTCTCATCAGGAACTCCATCATCTCATCAATATTCTCGTGGCAAGTTCCTGGGAGAAAATTCAGCTTAAGGCTCAAATCCAGTTCCTTTCTACCTTCCTCCCCATTTCTGCTTCCCAGTCCTAACCAATGGCTCCTACTTTACAGTGTTGAAGTAGAACAAATTTCCATGGTCAGTGGAATCCTGGTGCTGGGGGCTGTTTTGTCCTGTGCCAGTGTCCCAACCTCCATGAACATCATAGCTCATCACATGATGAAGCCCAGGAGGCTAGGAGGGAAATGGCACAGGGGGGTGAACAGCAGCTGAAGCTGTCATTGTCATGATGGCTGAGACAGGGGCCATGACCATGGCTATGCCTGCAGCTGAGACATTTCTCAGGGACCCAATGGATTATCTGGTGGTGTGGGTTTTTGTTTTGTTTTTCAGCGGTGATCCACAGAATCCTAGAAACCTGGACAAGGATGCATGAACCATGTCAACCAGAATCCCTTCACTTTTATCTCTTTTCTGATTAGAGATCTGACAAATATTTCATTTGAGAAGGAGTTACAATGCTTTTTCAAAAGTTTAAAAGCCACTGGTTTGATGTAAGTTCCCACCAGAGAATTAAAAACGTTCCTTTAGCCTTTGCTGGACACTTTTGAGCTCACCACTTAATCAGGCATTTGATACCATTATGATGTGGCTCTCAATCTAACAACTGGCCCTAGAAAGTTAATTGTTTTATTGATCTGCAAAATGATTCCCTGTAATTTCTTCCTGTTGACACTAGCTTTTCATTCAGGACCAACAAAAAAAGTCTGTGCTCTCAGATGTAATTGTGCATGATTCCCCTACCCCACTTTTTTTTTGTTTTTTGTTTTTTTTTTGCTGGATCATATGGTAGTTTCATTAGTTAAAAAAATACTCAGAAGTTTATTTTAAAAAATAATTGACATGGAATGTTATATTCGTTTCAGGTATACAACATGATTCAATATTTGCATTCATTGTGAAATGATTTCCAAAGTAAGTTTCATTAATATCCATCACCTTACATCATTACAATTTTTTTCCTTGTGATAAGAACTTTTTTTTTAGATTAACTTTATTATACATCATTACCAAGCTGTTATTATTATTTTAAAAAATTAATTATTTATTTACTTTTGGCTGTATTGGGTCTTCCTTGCGCACAGGCTTTCTCTCTAGTTGCGACGAGTGGGGGCTACTCTTTGTTGCAGAGCATGGGCTCTAGGCGCACAGATTTCAGTAGTTGTGGTTCACAGGCTCTAGAGTGCAGGCTCAGTAGTTGTGGCACACGGGTTTAGTTGCTCTGTGGCATGTGACATCTTCCCGGACTAGAGCTTGAACCCATGTACCCTGAATTGGCAGTGGATTCTTAACCACTGCTCCACCAGGGAAGTCCCATGAGAACTTTTAAGATCTACTCTCTTAGCAACTTTTAAAAATATGCAACACTGTGTTAACTACAGTCACTCTGCAAAGCACTTTGATTATCTGTCAACTTGGATCTCAGAATTTCTTCCAGGAAAACAATTTCTCTATTTCTTTAAATCTCCAATGAACTAGTGTGCCATTCAGGTCCATTCCAAATAGGCTTCCTTCAGCTCTGGATAATTATGCTCCATGACCTCAGAGACCCCTCTGGTTTCTCATGCAGTGGATAGCTCAGGGGGCTGATGAACTAGCTATTGCTGGAGTCTTGGGAAGAATACCCTGGAACCAGACCCCTTTCACCTCTTCATGCTTAGTGTCAGGCTATAATGTAAAAAAATTTTCCCAGAAGAGTCCTAGGGAAAATACAAGCAGAGGAATTATCAACACACCTAGCTTGCCCCATCACTGTTCAGGTGGGCATTGACAGTAGGCTTGATTGCACTCAGAATAAAGAACTTTCTCTAACTCTCCTCTTCTTCTCTCACTAGTGGCATGCCTTCAGTGGAGGCAACAAGCCTTCCTCTCCCTGGATCGGTACAGTAGCTGGGCCATGTGCATTCATGCAAGCCCATGGGGAGCCTCAAGTCATGTAGGACACATGGAACACTCTCTAGGTCCTAAGCAGGAGACAAGAGTGGTTAGCATACAGCAGCTGTCAGGCAAGAGACTTGAAGAAGAGAAAGGGGAGGGGAACCCCACAAGCACCAGGCAAAGATGTACAGACTATGTTAAGTTTAGTCTGACTGCAGCTCCATGGGTCCCTCAGGTTTAAATTTCACCCTGGAATGAGACTTGATGTTCAGGCCTTCGGGTATTGCTGCCTAACTCATGCTCTGTTCTTGGTCATTTCATAACACAAAACAATAGTTCCTTTGCCTGCAGACATAACTGCCAAGATCATTAGACAGGGATAGCTTGGGCCTCAGCCTCAAAAGCTGATAACATTTGGCAGTATATATAAGTTCATGCCACTCTCTCACTTCGTCCCAGCTTACCCTTGCCCCTCCCCGTGTCCTCAAGTCCATTCTCTAGTAGGTCTGCATCTTTATTCCTGTCCTGCCCCTAGGTTCTTCAGAATCTTTTTTTTTTTTAGATTCCATATATATGTGTTAGCATACAGTATTTGTTTTTCTCTTTCTGACTTACTTCACTCTGTATGACAGACTCTAGGTCCATCCACCTCACTACAAATAACTCAATTTCGTTTCTTTTTATGGCTAATATTCCATTGTATTATGTATACTACCAAATGTAAAATAGATAGCTAGTAGGAAGCAGCCACATAGCACAGGGAGATCAGCTCGGTGCTTTGTGACCACCTAGAGGAGTGGGATAGGGAGGTGGGAGGGAGACGCAAGAGGGAGGAGATATGGGGATATATGTATATGTATAGCTGATTCACTTTTTTATACAGCAGAAACTAACACACCATTGTAAAACAATTATACTCCAATAAAGTTGTTAAAAAGAAAAAGCTAATAACATTTCCTGTTGGAAAAGATAGGACAGTTTTGGTGATTATACTATTAATAATTTTAGGGAAAATACAGTATTCATACATGACCCAAATTTTAAGTTAAATATATAAAATTTTATATTTAAATATAAATTTATATAAATACAAATAAATATAAATATAAATACATAAATAAATATAAATTTATATAAAATAAAATTATATATATATAAAATATAGCAATATTTCGTAGGGAAAAAAATCTCCCTGTGTGGACTGGAATGTATGTTTACCAGGTGTGTGTGTGTGTGTGTGTGTGTGTGTGTGTGTGTGTGTGTGTGTGTGAGTTAAGGCTTGAGACCAAAGTGTCTGGAATATTTTCCCATGCTCTGGGGGCCCAGGTACTCAAAGTCAAGGTCAATTCCATCAAACTCATCCAGCCAGATGTATGTGATCACTGAGTCAATGAATACTTTACAGTTGCCAGCCTTGACCACCGTGGAGGTGAACCTGGAGAAGGCATGACTTTGAGTGGCACTCAGATGCCATCACCTGTTCCCTTTCCTTCTTTCACTCATATGGATTTGATCTAGTCCAAGCTCCAAGAAATATCAGAGGAATCATCACCAGCCCATGCAGTCCTGTCCTGAGCAATCCATCTTCATCTCCAGCATCTGCTCCTGGTAGTCTGATATCATAAAAATCCTCCTATAGAGCCTATAAGGCAGTCAATATAGCTAACCTAGCCTTTTGGTGCTTACAGATGAACAATCCCTTAGTTATTTTAGGGTCTTCTTGAAGCCACTTACCAGTCACACTCCATGTCCTCGCATTAACTCCCAAATCCCTTCAGCAAGGGCATCATAATACAGCAGTAAGGAAAGAAAAGTGACATCTCCCTTCACAAAATATTCATCATCACTCTTCCCTCCCTCTTTCTCTTTTCCTCTCTTTAGGATATGGTTTTACAGCTACTCGATTGCTCAGAGTTCACCCAAACACTCGTTTTATACACTCACACTTCTATGCCTTTGCTCGTGGAGTTCCATTCTCTTACAATGTCCTTCCCATTCTTCTCTGACAAACTTCTACTTATTATTCACTGCCTTTTTCAAATGTTACCTACCGTTAAATCCTTCACCCAAGCAGAATTTACCATTGCTTTCTCATCATTTTCTGACGACAGTTTACATATTCCATCATGGCGGTCCATTGCAATTTTCAGCTGGGTGTGTACATGTTTGTTTCTTCACTAGACATAAAGCTTCCTAGGACTCTTTCATTCACCTTTTCTCTCCTATAGTGTCTTGAAAGGCTCTGACTCTATGCTAATTAACAGATATCTAATATCCTTGGGTTATCCCAACAATATCTAATATCCTTCATGAATTCCCCAGGCTGGCAATATCCCCCTATTTATCTTCTTTGCTCTAGTTGACATAGTAGGAGACATTGTATTAAGATCTCTTCTCTTATAGCTCCTTCTTCCTTGGATATCTTGCATCTATCTTATCCTTAGTACCTATCATGGTACTTAGCACATAATAACGGACTCAGTAAATACTTATTGAAATAAATGGAAGCACTGCAAATAAACTTATCATATATTATATATATATGTCATATGACAGATCCCTTCCACAGAGTAACCCTTCATGCTGGTTCTCTTTCTCTAGTTCTCTGCCTTTCTTCATCCTATTATCCTAGATCTGGATAAACTCTATTTATCCAAAGGCACCCCTGAGACTCTAGAGGTTATCCTCACCACCACATCACCACACAAAATTATCAATTGCTTCACCAATTTGAAAACAGAAAAAAATGGGGATCTTCCAAAACTGGGTTGACTCCTCTCATCCTGATGTCAGTAGGAAGGTAATTCACCTAGAAAGTTCTTTAACTGAGGCTAATATCAGTCAGTATCTGAGATTACTTTCCTTTTAATTCCCTCTGGAAATCCTGGACTTTCCCTTGCTAACTGCCTTCAGCTAAGTAGCTTCAAATGGACACGTGATGGAGCACTACAGGGCTTTCCAATTTACAAGTGTAAACTTAAAAAATAAAACAGCCAGTTACTTTTCAAGCAAAATGGGTTTATTCAGGAACAGCAAAGAATTACAATTTTGGATATGCAGGCTATAGCAAAAGTCAAGGGAAATCTAACAAACAAAGGAGAGGAAAGTTATTTTACAGAGTAAAAAGGAGGAAGTTGGGAGGGGTTGTTTTGAACGAAAGGAGGAAAGTGGGAGTTCAGAGAGATGATGGGTTCTCATAGGCCAGGTAGCTGGGGTAGTCCATTTCCTGTAGGAGATGCAAGTACATCTTTCCTGTTGAGGCCTGTAACTGCCGATTCTTTCCTGATGATGATTCTTCCTGTTGGGGTCTCTAAGCGACTGTCCTTCCTGTTATTGACCTTGAGGGGTACTGTGTGAGAACTCCCCCTTCTGGCATTTCAATTCCATTTTAAAAGAAGTTTCTCTTTATTAATTTTCACAGAAGTAAGGTTAAGGAAAGGGAAAGAGACGATTAGAGCAATGAAGCCAGTTATTGTGGCATGCAAAATTACTGCTGAGGAAAGGGAAGTCATTTTGATTTGTGTCACGGTGGCTTGTCATTTTCATTCCTGTCTCCTCTGGAGCCACCCTGTCGGTATTGCATATTTTAGCCCTGAGTTGGGAGATGGCTCCCCAAACTAGCTTTGAGTTTCAAGTCCACCCAGAGCTTCTGTCCCACGACTCTCCCAGATATTCCAGGACAAGGTACTCACTGCTGCTTAAGGGCCTGGAACCCGGGGTAAATGGCATCATCACTCCGCTGGGCGCCATCTTGATCTTGAACCATTCTTGGAGAAGGGAAATTTCCCCTTTACCCCTCTTGAATTCTTTTGGCTGGTCTAATAATTAAATTGACACACTACAGATTAACAGGAGAAAAAAAATTAATTCATAAACATGGAGGTTTCAAAGAAATCAGACCCCCGAAGTGACTAAATCAGACTGTTTATATATCATTTTTAGACAAAGAAACATCTACTTGCGAAGATTTAACAAAACAAAGGGGTGAGCGCTTGGGGTGGCAGACTAATGAAGAAGTAAGAAAATTTGTTTATGCAGACTTCTTGGTCCTGAATTCCCTGTCTCTGGGGATAAGGGTGTCCTGCTACCTCCAGATGCAGGGAGTGACCCTTTCACATGAGAGATTTATTTCCTGCTTTCAGGGAGACAGAAAGGAGGTCAAAGTGTTCCTCTTGCAGCAGCCATTTCTTAAGTAAATTTAATTCAAAATAGTCAATATGCCATTGAGGCATGTTTTGGGGTGGCCTGCCCTGGGCCCCAACCCCATAGTGGTGAAGACATAGATGAGCTGTGTACACTGGGAATGTGAGGAAGACATGAGAAAGTCTCAGATTGCTGAGGTAAGACTACAAGCTAAAATCCCCCTCTCAAAGACCTGGGAATGGAGTCAAAGCAAATACAGGATAAAGTGGACCACCTTCCCTGAAGAGTTCTAATTTCTACAGAGTTGAAGACTGGCCCACTCTAAACTAACCCATTATACTGTTATCTTAATTCCTTACCCGGACAAGGGTCATCATGATCCTCAGCACTCTCATTCCCATCTCTAGTTAATAGGAATGTGGATACAGGGGTGTAGGAGGTAGAGTTGAGGAAGCTCTCTCTTTTTTCTTCCTTCCTTCCTTCCTTCCTTCCTTCCTTCCTTCCTTCCTTCCTTCTTTCCTTTCTTCCTTCTTTCCTTTCTTTCTTTTTTGTAACAATTTTAAGTGTCTTATAGGAGGTGGAGATTCCAGCTCTCTCAGATTTTCAAATATGTAGGTTTACCGATGCTGGAAACTCCTCTGTCAAAAGGAAAGACTCATGATGCTTACCAAGCTGCAGCTGCAGCAACACAGTCAGACATGTAAAAAGGCAATAAAGAAATACATGACTCAGCTTGGGGCTTCCCGGGGAAGCTACGGACCTGTTGCCCTTCTGGGTAACTAACAATGAACAGTCAGGTCCTGGTGAGTCCTGCACAGATCTTCCTCTTCACAACATGTGCTTAAGCCACCCTGGGGATGAGGGGGTCCTGGAGCTGGGTTCCCCACCACCTAGTGAGTGGTGAGTGGAAAGAGCATGGGCTCTGAGCAGATACTGCTGTGCTTGAAGCCTGGCTTTTCTTCTTCCAGCTGCAGGATGCTGGATACCTTGTCACACGACTCCTAATATCAATTTGCTTACTGACAGAAATGGGGAGATTAAAACCCACTTCAAAATATATTGTGAGGATTAGATAACTGAAGTGACATTATCTAACATTACAGAAGTGACATTATAGTGAGAATCAAATAAATGTGTGTTTTTTTTTTCTTAACATCTTTATTGGAGTATAATTGCTTTGCAATTGTGTGTTAGTTTCTGCTGTATAACAAAGTGAATCAACTATACATATACATGTATCACCATATCTCCTCTCTCTTGCCTCTCCCTCTCCCTCTCCCTATCCCACCCCTCTAGGTGGTCACAAAGCACCGAGCTGATCTCACTGTGCTATGCATCTGCTTCCCACTAGCTATCTATTTTATACCTGGTAGTGTATATATGTCCATGCCACTCTCTCATTTCGTCCCAGCTTACCCTTCCCCTTCCCTGTGTCCTCAAGTCCATTCTCTATGTCTGTGTCTTTATTACTGTCCTGCGCCTAGGTTCTTCAGAACCTTTTTTTTTTTTTTTTAGATTCCATATATATGTGTTAGCATATACGGTATTTGTTTTTCTCTCTCTGATTTACTTCACTCTGCATGACAGGCTCTAGTTCCATCTACATCACTACAAAAAACTCAATTTCGTATCCTTTTATGGCTGAGTAATATTCCATTGTATATATGTGCCACATCTTCGTGCTATGCATCTGCTTCCCACTAGCTATCTATTTTATACCTGGTAGTGTATATATGTCCATGCCACTCTCTCATTTCGTCCCAGCTTACCAGTGCTGCAACAAACATTGTGGTACATGACCCTTTTGAATGGTGGTATTCTCAGGGTATATGCCCAGTAGTGGGATTGCTGGGTCGTATGGTAGTTCTATTTTTAGTTTTCTACGGAACATCCATAATGTTCTCCATAGTGGCTGTATCAATTTACATTCCCACCAACAGTGCAAGAGGGTTCCCTTTTCTCCACACCCTCTCCAGCATTTATTGTTTCTAGATATTTTTTTTTTTTTTGCGTTACACGGGCCTCTCACTGTTGTGGCCTCTCCCATTGTGGAGCACAGGCTCCAGACGTGCAGGCTCAGCGGCCATGGCTCACGGGCCCAGCTGCTCTGCGATATGAAGAATCATCCCGGACCGGGGCACGAACCCTTATCCCCTGCATCGGCAGATGGACTCTCAACCACTGCACCACCAGGGAAGCTCAGTTTCTAGATTTTTTGATGATGGCCATTTTGACCCGTGTGAGATGATATCACACCGTAATTTTGATTTGCATTTCTCTAATGATTAATGATGTTGAGCATTCTTTCATGTATTTGTTGGCAATCTGTATATCTTCTTTGGAGAAATGTCTATTTAGGTTTTCTGCCCATTTTTTGATTGGGTTGTTTGTTTTTTTGATATTGAGCTGCATGAGCTGCTTGTAAATTTTGGAGATTAATCTTTTGTCAGTTGCTTCATTTGTAAATATTTTCTCCCATTCTGAGGGTTGTATTTTCGTCTTCTTTATACTTTCCTTTGGTGTGCAAAAGATTTTAAGTTTCATTAGGTCCCATTTGTTTATTTTTGTTTTTATTTCCATTTCTCTAGGAAGTGGGTCAAAAAGGATCATTCTGTGATTTATGTCATAGAGCGTTCTGCCTATGTTTTCCTCTAAGATTTTTATAGTGTCTGGCCTTACATTTAGGTCTTTAACCCATTTTGAGTTTATTTTTGTGTATGGTGTTAGGGAGTGTTCTAATTTCATTCTTTTACATGTAGCTGTACAGTTTTTCCAGCACCACTTATTGAAGAGGCTGTCTTTTCTCCATTGTATATTGTTGCCTCCTTTATCAAAGATAAGGTGACCATATGTGCGTGGGTTTATCTCTGGGGTTTCTATCCTGTTGCATTGATCTATATTTCTGTTTTTGGCCAGTACCATACTGTCTTGATTACTGTAGCTTTGTAGTATATGCTTAAGTCAGGGAGCCTGATTCCTCCAGCTCAGTTTTTCTTTGTCAAGATTGCTTTGGCTATTCGGGGGCTTTTATGTTTCCTAACAATTTGTGAAATTTTTTGTTCTAGTTCTATGAAAAGTGCCATTGGTAGTTTGATAGGGATTGCATTGAATCTGTAGATTGCTTTGGGTAGTATAGTCATTTTCACAATACTGATTCTTCCAATCCAAGAACATGGTATATTTCTCCATCTATTTGTATCATCTTTAATTTCTTTCATCAGTATGTTATAGTTTTCTGCATACAGGTCTTTTGTCT
>NC_041217.1:86003961-86018432 GCF_002837175.3 Physeter macrocephalus | reverse complement strand
TGTTGAATAATAGTGGTGAGAGTGGGCAACCTTGTCTTGTTCCTCATCTTAGTGGAAATGGTTTCAGTTTTTCACCACTGAGGACGATGTTGGCTGTGGGTTTGTCATATATGGCCTTTATTATGTTGATGTAAGTTCCCTCTGTGCCTACTTCCTGGAGTGTTTTTATCATAAATGGGTGTTGAATTTTGTTGAAAGCGTTTTCTGCATCTATTGAGATGATCAATATGGTTTTTATCCTACAATTTGTTAATACGTGTATTACATTGTGTATCACATTGAATGATTTGCATATATTGAAGAATCTTTGCATTCCTGGGATAAACCCCACTTGATCATGGTGTATGATCCTTTTAATGTGCTGTTGGATTCTGTTTGCTAGTGTTTTCTAGGCTTTTGTTTGTTGGAAGATTTTTAATCACAGTCTCAATTTCAGTGCCTGTGATTGGTCTGTTTATATTTTCTATTTCTTCCTGGTTCAGTCTTGGAAGGTTGTGCTTTTCTAAAAATTTGTCCATTTCTTCCAGGTTGTCAATTTTATTGGCATATAGTTGCTTGTATTAATCTCTCATGGTCCTTTGTATTTCTGCAGTTTCAGTTGTTACTTCTCCTTTTTCATTTCTAATTCTATTGATTTGAGTCTTCTCCCTTTTTTCTTGATGAGTCTGGCTAATGGTTTATCGATTTTATCTTCTCAAAGAACCAGCTTCTAGTTTTATTGATCTTTGCTACTGTTTCCTTCATTTCTTTTTCATTTATTTCTGATCTGATCTTTATGATTCCTTTCCTTCTGCTAACTTTGGGGGTTTTTTCTTCTTCTTTCTCTAATTACTTTAGATATAAGGTTTGGTTGTTTATTTGAGATGTTTCTTCTTTCTTGAAGTAGGAAAATATTGCTATAAACTTCCCTCTTAGAGCTGCTTTTGCTGCATCCCATAGGTTTTGGGTCATTGTATTTTCATTGTCATTTGTTTCTAGGCATTTTTTGATTTCCTCTTTGATTTCTTCAGTAATCTCTTGGTTATTAAGTAGTGTATTGTTTAGCCTCCATGTGTTTGTATTTTTTACAGATTTTTTCCTGTAATTTATATCTAGTCTCATAGCATTGTGGTCGGAAAAGATACTTGATACAATTTCAATTCTCTTAAATTTAACAAGGCTTGATTTGTGACCGAAGACATGATCTATCCTGGAGAATGTTCCATTATCACTTGAGAAGAAAGTGTATTTTGTTGTTTTTGGATGGAATGTCCTATAAATATCAATTAAGTCCATCTTGCTTAATGTATCATTTAAAGCTTGTGTTTTCTTATTTAGTATCATTTTGGATGATCTGTCCATTGGTGAAAGTGTGATGTTAACGTCGCCTACTATGATTGTGTTACTGTCAATTTCCCCTTTTATGGCCGTTAGCATTTGCCTTATGTATTGAGGAGCTCCGATGTTGGGTGCATAAATATTTACAATTGTTATATCTTCTTCTTGGATTGATCCCTTGATTATTATGTAGTTTCCTTCTTTGTCTCTGGTAATAGTCTTTATTTTAAAGTCTATTTTGTCTGATATGAGAATTGCTACTCCAGCTTTTTTTTGGTTTCATTTGCATGAAATATCTTTTCCATCCCCTCACTTTCAGTCTGTATGTGACCCCAGGTCTGAAGTTGGTCTCTTGTAGACAGCATATATATGCATCATGTTTTTGCATCCATTCAGCCAGTCTATGTCTTTTGGTTGGAGCATTTAATCCATTTACATTTAAGGCAATTATCGTTATATATGTTCCTGTTACCATTTCTTTAATTGTTTTGGGTTTGTTATTGTAGGTGTTTTCCTTCTCTTGTGTTTCCTGCCTAGGGAAGTTCCTTTAGCATTTGTTGTAAAGCAGGTTTGGTGGTGCTAATTCCCTTAGCTTTTGCTTGTCTGTGAAGGTTTTAATTTCTCTGTTGAATCTGAATGAGATCCTTGCTGGGTAGAGTAATCTTGGTTGTAGGTTTTTCCCTTTCATCACTTTAAATATGTCCTGCCACTCCTTTCTGGCTTGCAGAATTTCTGCTGAAAGATCAGTAGAACCTTATGGGGTTCTTATGTTAACCTTATGGGGATTCCCTTGTATGTTACTTGTTGTTTTTCCCTTGCTACTTTTAATATTTTTTGTTTGTATTTAATTTTTGATAGTTTGATTAATATGTGTCTTGGTGTGTTTCTCCTTGGATTTATCCTGTATGGGACTCTCTGTGTTTCCTGGACTTGATTGACTATTTTCTTTCCCATATTAGGGAAGTTTTCAACTATAATCTCTTCAAATATTTTCTCAGTTCCTTTCTTTTTCTCTTCTTCTTCTGGGACCCCTATAATTCAAATGTCGGTGAGTTTAATGTTTTCCCAGAGGTGTCTGAGACTGTTGTCAATTCTTTTCATTGTTTTTTCTTTATTCGGCTCTGAGGTAGTTATTTCCACTATTTTATCTTCCAGGTCACTTATCCATTCTTCTGCCTCACTTATTTTGCTGCTGATTCCTTCTAGAGAATTTTTAAGTTCATGTATTGTATTGTTCATCATTGTTTGCTTCCTCTTTAGCTCTTCTAGGTCCTTGTTAAATGTTTCTTTTATTTTCTCCATTCTATTTCCAAGATTTTGGATCATCTTTACTATCATTACTCTGAATTCTTTTTCAGGTAGACTGCCTATTTCCTCTTCATATGTTTGGTCTGGTGGCTTTTTACCTTATTCCTTCATCTGCTGTGTGTTTCTCTGTCTTCTCATTTTGGTTAACGCATTGTATTTGGGGTCTCTTTTTCTCAGGCTGCATGTTTGTAGTTCTCGTTGTTTTCAGTGTCTGCCCCCAGTGGCTAAGGTTGGTTCAGTGAGTTGTGTAGGTTTCCTGGTGGAGGGGACTAGTGCCTGTGTTCTTGCGTATGAGGCTGGATCTTGTCTTTCTGGTGGGCAGGACCATGTCTGTTGGTGCGTTTTGGGGTGTCTGTGACCTTATTATGATTTTAGGCCACCTCTCTGCTAATGAGTGGGGTTGTGTTCCTGTCTTGCTAGTTGTTTGGCATAAGGTGTCCAGCACTGTAGTTTGATGGTCATTGAGTGGAGCTGGGTCTTAGCATTGAGATGGAGATCTCTGGGAGAGCCTTTGCCATTTGATATTAGATGGAGCCGGGAGTTCTCTGGTGGACCAGTGTCTTGAACTCAGCTGTCCCACCTCAGAGGCACAGGCCTGACACCCAGCCGGAGCATCAAGACACTGTCACCCAAATGGCTCAGAAGAAAAGGGAGAAAAAAAGAAGGAAAGAAAAAATAAAATAAAATTATTAAAATAAAAAAATAATTATTAAAAATTCAAAAAATTAAATTAAAAAGTAATTTAAAAAAGAAGAGAGCAACCAAACCAAGAAACAAATCCACCAATGATAACAAGTACTAAAAACTCTACTAAAAAAAAAAAAAAGGACAGACAGAACCTTAGGAAAAATGGTAAAAGCAAAGCTATACCGACAAAATCACACAAAGAAGCATACACATACACACTCACAAAAAGAGAAAAAGGAATAATATATATATATCGCTGCTCCCAAAATCCACTGCCTCAATTTTGGGATGATTTGTTGTCTATTCAGGTGTTCCACAGATGCAGGGTACATCAAGTTGATTATGGAGATTTAAGCCACTGCTTCCGAGGCTGCTGGGAGAAATTTCCCTTTCTCTTCTTTGTTTGCACAGCTTCTGGGGTTCAGCCTTGGCTTTGACCCCTCCTCTGTGTGTAGGTCACCTGAGGGCGTCTGTTCTTCACTCAGACAGGATGGGTTAAAGTAGCAGCTGATTAGGGGGCTCTGGCTCACTGAGGCTGGGGGTTGGGAGGGTTATGGAATGCAGGGCAAGCCTGCGGCAGCAGAGGCCAGTGTGACATTGCAACAGCCTGAGGTGCACTGTGTGTTTCCTGGGGAAGTAGTCCCTGGATCA
Source organism: Physeter macrocephalus (assembly GCF_002837175.3). Classification (NCBI taxonomy): domain Eukaryota; kingdom Metazoa; phylum Chordata; class Mammalia; order Artiodactyla; family Physeteridae; genus Physeter; species Physeter macrocephalus. Next base: position 86,014,469 of record NC_041217.1, on the reverse strand, counting down.
TGGGACCCTGGCAGTGGCGGGCTACACAGGCTCCTGGGAGGGGAGGTGTGGATAGTGACCTATGCTTGCACACAGGCTTCTTGGTGGCTGCAGTAGCAGCCTTAGCATTTCATGTCTGTCTCCAGTGTCCGTGCTGATAGCCACAGCTCACGCCCATCTCTGAAGCTCGTTTAGGCGGTGCTCTGAATCCCCTCTCCTCGTGCACCCCGAAACAATGGTCTCTTCCCTCTTAGGCAGGTCCAGACTTTTTCCCGGACTCCCTCCCAGCTAGCAGTGGTGCACTAGCTCCCTTCAGGCTGTCCTCATGCAGCCAACCTCAGTCCTCTCCTTGGGATCTGACCTCCGAAGCCAGAGCCTCAGCTCCCAGCCCCCACCAGCCCTGGTGGGTGAGCAGACAAGCCTCTCAGGCTGGTGAGTGCTGGTCGGCACTGATCCTCTGTTCAGGAATCTCTCCGCTTTGCCCTCTGCACCCCTGTTGCTGCACTTTCCTCCGTGGCTCCGAAGCTTCCCCCCAGCCACCCACTGTGTCCGCCAGTGAAGGGGCTTCCTAGGGTGTGGAAACTTTTCTTCCTTCACAGCTCCCTCCCAGTGGTGCAGGTCCCGTTCCTATTCTTTTGTCTCTGTTTTCTCTTTTGGCCTACTCAGGTATGTGGGGAGTTTCTTGCCTTTTGGGAAGTCTGAGGTCTTCTGCCAGCATTCAGTAGGTGTTCTGTAGGAGTTGTTCCACATGTAGATGTATTTCTGATGTATTTGTGGGGAGGAAGGTGATCTCCACGTCTTACTCTTCCACCAACTTGAAGGTCTCTCCCAATGCGTGTTAATTAAACCATTAGCCCATCTAGCTGGCGTATTCATCAATGTTCCAATGGACTGGATTCTCACCTTTCGACAATGACCTTAAGCCAAGATCCAGCTTATCTGCTCTTGTCTTAACTCAGCTGCATGTTCAGTGAGGGCAACAGCTGAACAGCTCTGCATTCTCACTGATGCCCAGGATGTCCCAGAGCCTGTTGGATGAGCTGTTCCCCCGGTGGTGTTCAGCATCCTCAGGTGCTCATGGACCACAGCCTTCCAAGGCTCTTTGGGAGTGGGGTGTTGCCAGGCCATGGATCTGAGCACTGAGGGTAGCATTAGTTCTTCCTTTACAGAAGGCCTCATTGGGCAAGAAATGGGTAGTGAGAGAGGTGATGGATAAGGAGACTAGGAGCTGTAAAAATTATTCTATTAAGTAAAATATTGGAGAGAGAGAGGAAATGGGACTTAGATTGGAAGCTATATAAGCAGTGCCTTGGGTTAGATGCCCTGTCTCTAGGAGACCATTGTGCAGGTCCTGCTTGGGCTTGGGCTCAGGGCAAGCACACTCAGGCAAGTAGATTCACTACCCTGGACTAAGCCTTCACTCCCTTGTCAGAGATGGAGTAATACTGTGACCGTTATCGACTCTAGGTTTTCATGCCATAAAATTAAATAATGAATGTGAAAGAGCTCTAAAAACACAAGGGATTGAACAGGAGTCAAATACTGTCTGATAATATTGAGATTTGCTTTTTGGTTAAAAAATGGCCCAGTACCTGTCCTATAGTGACTTCTTAATAAATACTTATTGATTGAATGAGTGGTGTGATTAGAATAGGAATATGAATCTGCCCTGACCTAGATCCCCCAATCTCATTCCAGATATCTCCTACTCCCTTGGAGCCATATTTCCCCCTCCCTACTTGCCTCTTCCCTGTACTTAGGCAACATAATAAAGTGGCACATCAATAATGGGGTGAAAGAGAGAAGGAAAGAGGAAAGAAAATGGAAGAAACACCCAATATGTCCATAGGGGTGGCTCTGAGGCACAATCATTTCACCCAGAGGAGCCAGAGACATGCAGGGAATGGATGACTTTCTGGGACACACCTGCTTAGACTTTGAAATGCAGTTCTTTGTTGCTTTAGCACTTTCTATCAATGCACAGAGGATGTCACTCTTTTCATTCTGGACCCTGAGCATGTGCAAAAGAGAGAGAAAGCCATAGCCTAACAAAACAGGGGCTTGATGAGATGGCACATTCCAGGACAAGAGAGAAATGACATAGAAAAATCCAAACAGAGCCTTTTTGTATTGAAGCTAGGGGCTGGATCCCTGCTTTCTGATGCCTTGATGAAGAGGATTCTATGGATTTAGAGGAGAAGAGGGGAGTGGGTCTGTGTTACTTACAAGCCAAAAGCAGCATCCTCCCTATCTCTGCTACAGTCCCCACAAAAAGACCTGGGGCCCATCACTCTGTGTAAGATCTGAGCTGAGAGGGGTCTCATTATCCCTGTGACAGTAGAACAGCTGCACAAGGCATTGTACCAGAATCCAACTGCAGAGCGTGCATCCAGCTCCACACTTGTCCCATTCCGGAGGTCCCTGGGCAGCCTATTGTGTTGTCAACCCCTCACCAGCTGTGGCCAAGTTCAGAGAACACATTATGTGTCAAAACTTCTCAAGAAGATAAAATCCTTTTGCCGTGTCTTTGACTGTGAGAGGGACAGGGAAGGAAGCCTTGGTCAACATGCCACCAGGACTGTGGGGAGCTGTTTTTGTGGTTCCTGTGACTTTTGGATAGTAAAGAGGAGAGTCACAGTGGAACAAAGAAGGAGGGAAGCTGAGAGCTCCCTGATTTGCGTTGGCTCTAAATTCTGGGCTTTGGGGTCTTTCACTTCTCTTTAGGTTTCTAGGCCATGACCATGAGCTAGGAAAATGGCTAGGGTCCTAAGGCAGAAGCTCTACCAGGAATGAAGAATATGCATCTCTCTGGAGTTGTGTCTCCACCAGGTACGGGAACCTGAGGAACCCCAACTGAGGGCTGTGGAACAGAGGGGCCCTGCCAGCAGACCTCTCTTCCTCAAACAAAGGTCTAATCATTCTCTCTCTTCTTCTAAACCCACTGTGGTTCCGATCGATTAGATAATAAAGTCCAGACTTTTAGCAAGGCCCTGCCCATCTGATCCAAACCATCTGGCAGTCTCATTCCCTGCTATCTTTCCAGGTACTCTGTGCTCCAGCCAGTTCAGAGTCCCCACTGATCTACAATGGCACAAACTCTTCCAAGCCTCTGTATTGTTCTTATGCTGTTTTTCTGCATGAGATGCCTTTTTACTTTCCCTACCTGATGAGTTCCTACTCACACTTCAAGGCCCAAAGTTAATTTCCACTGTGATACCTTCTTCTTTCCTGAAAGTCTCAGGCAGAATTCACTGTAACAGCATTTATCTCACTTGTATTATCATTAATTTGGCAGTACAACAGATGTCTGCTAAGTAAGTATCTGCAAGACACCTAAGATCTGGGGATTTAAAGAGAAAAATAACACAGCCTCTTTCCTCTAGGAGATCATAATCTAGTTGCAGAGATATACATGCAAATGGGTAAAATCCAATGCACTGTGTAACGCATTATCAGAGATACAAAGTGCTGTACCTGTTCATAGGGAGTGGGACGGTAGGCACAGGAAAGGGAGAAAAATGTCAGAGATCAGGGAAAATTTTATTTACACAAACTGAGATTTTGATCAATATTTATGAATTAGTGATATTTGACCAGAGATGACATCGTGAGGAATAGTTAAATAGAAAGAAATGTCTAGAACCTGTTTTAATTATAGCAAGTGTAACCAAAATATAAGCTAGCATCCCAAGTGGCCATTGTCTTTATGAATTCAGTTTTTACCAGGGCCATGTGCTTTATTTCTGAGTTCTCCTCTGTCTGGCACATCTCTGGGTCCAAGCAGTGTTTGCTGACTTTAGAATAAGTGGACAGAAACTATAGCAAATTCCATCGGCCACATTACGGAATATTTATGTTATGCTTTTAGTGTGTTACCTTTGGATTTTGAGGGAAAAAATGAAGACAATTTAGCTGGAGAGGGTGTGGAGAAAAGGGAACCCTCTTACACTGTTGGTGGGAATGTAAATTGGTGCAGCCATATGGAGAACAGTACAGAGGTTCCTCAAAAAACTAAAAATAAACTTGCCATATGATCCAGCAATCCCCCTCCTGGGCATATATCCAGACAAAACTATAACTTGAAAAGATACATGCACCCCTATGTTCGTAGCAGCACTATTTACAATAGCCAAGACATGAAAGCAACCTAAATGTCCATCGACAGATGAATGGAAAAAGAAGATGTGGTATATATATACAAAATGAAAGATTACTCCGCCAGCCATAAAAAGAATGAAATAATGCCATTTACAGCAACATGGATGGACCTAGAGATTATCTACTAAGTGAAGTAAGTCAGAAAGAGAAAGACAAATACCATATGATATCACTTATATGTGGAATCTAAAATATAACACAAATGAACTTATCTATGAAACAGAAACAGACTCACAGATATAGAGAACAGACTTGTGGTTGCCAAGTGGGAGAAGGGGTTGGGGGATGGATGGATTGGGAGTTTGGGATTAGCAGATGCAAACTGTGATATATAGGATGGATAAACAACAATGTCCTACTATATAGCACAGGGAACTATATTCAGTATCCTGTGATAAACCATAACGGAAAAGCATATGAAAAAGGATATGTATATATACATATATATATGTGTGTGTGTGTGTGTGTGTATAACTGAGTCACTTTGCTGTACAGCAGAAATTAATGCAACATTGTAAATCAACTATACTTCAGTAAAATTTTTAAAAATGAAAAAAAAAGCACATTACAGCTGCCAATAATAAATAAGGAGGAATTCCAATCTCTACTTATATCTCTTGAAGAACATTAAAAATTAGAATTTGTAAGCATAGGTAACATTTCTCAAAATCTCCATCATATGTTCCCCTCCAGGGAGGTTGCTCTGGAACATCTTTCCCAACAGAGCTCTATCTTCACCTCCACCCTCCACAGTTACTATCCCTTCTCACTTCCATGTTACCTCCCAGCTCTTTCTATCTAAATACTATCCTCTATCTTCCTACCTTTCTGGACGTGTTCTCTCTCTCCCTCTCTTCCCAGTCCTCCAATTCTCTATCACAGAAGATATGATAATTGGGCAGGTAAGATCTTTATTTAGGGTAGTAGAGACAGAGGGGTGCTAGTAAAAGGTGAGGGAGCAGTCACATATTAATAAATCATGTCCCCATTCCACAGTGATAGTTAAGGCAGAACAGACTTTAACTTGTGGAGCAGTTTCTGTTGGGTGTTATTTTCTAGAATCCAGGAGCAGATAGAATTTTCTAGCTCTGGCTTTATCAACACCTCATATATTGTTCCAGCAGGCTGATTCCTGCTGATGAATTTTAGGTGACCCATGATAACTTGCATTTTGCTGTATCTCAGTATTGAGAACCTTCCAGAAAATATATCTCTAACTCAAGATCTTTGCTTTCAATAGTTGAGGTCAAAGGCCAGAACACAAATAGAAGTGATGCTGAGGCAGGAACAGTGGCTGACAAGGCAGGGGATGAGGAGGGAGGTGAATTGGGGTTAACATGCAACTCCCTTCCCTTTGACAAAAAGAATCTATTTCTTCCATTAGAGAAATGCAGCAGAAAAGAAAGAAGGAATGGCTCAAGTGTAGAGACAACTCAATTCAATAAAATCAATGCATTATGTGTTAGTAGAGACCACTGATGAAATGACAGAAAAATACATACCTACATTCACCACTACCAACCCACATACATCTGGATTGATAATGCTTTGCATCTTTCTTTCCAGATATGTCCCAATTACATTGGTTGAAGTTTTGAGGTCCCAGAGCAATAACAGTTTTTAATTCCCTGAAGGCAGCATTTCTGCATGGGAAGAACCTGCTCCAGATGATTACTGATAACAGTGTAGTGCAAATTCAGCTATTGGACTTACTTCAAACAGCTCAAAAGTAAAATGCTCTATTGTGGGAGTGGCCAAGATGGCAGAGTAGGAGCTCTACTCTGAGTCTGAGCTCACCTCATCCCATGAGCACACCAAAATTACAATTATTTACAGAGTAACTATTGATGAGAATGACCTGAAAACTAGTTGAAAAGATTTTCCACATTTACCAATATAAAGAAGGAACCACAATGAGATGGGTAAGAGGAGCAGAGATATGATATAGTCAAGACTCACACACCCATGAAGGTGACCCACAAACAGGAAGATAATCACAATTGTAGAGATTCTCCTGAAAAAAGTGAGGGGTTCGAGGCCCACATTGAGCTCCCCAGACTGGGGATCCTGTAACCAGGAAGCCAAGCCCTTGGAATGTCTGGCTTTGAAGGCCAGTGGTACTTGCCTACAGGAGAATCAGAGGACTGTAGGAAGCAGAGACTCCACTCTTATAAAACACATGCAAAATCTCACACACTCTGAGACCCAGTGCAGAGACAGTAATCTGAAAGGATTCTGGGTCTGACCCACTTGTTGATCTTGGAGAGCCTCCTGGAGAGGCAGGAGGGAACTGGTACTCTCCCTGTGGACATAGACACTAGCAGCAGCCATTTGGTGGAGCTTCTTCTACCATGAGGACACTGGTACTGGCTTTGGAGTCCTTCCTCTAGCCAATTAGTGCCAGGGACTTACCTGCCCACCAGCCAGTGGATACCAGTCCCAGAACCATACAGGCTGAGGAGCCAGCGACGTGGGAACTCAGCCTCACACACCAGCAGACCAGCACCAGCCCTGGACTCCCCCAGGCTCCCCATAAAGCTGCCCCAGAACCCATAACTACCCAGCAGTGGCTGCCACTAGACCCATAACACCCGGGCCCTGCAACCAGCTGCACAAGGACTTGGCTGCAGCTACCAGTGGGCTAGCTTTCGTCCCAGGACCCCCAGCCCTCAGCCAGCTCCATCCACAAGCAGCCAGCAGCCTCCACATTAGGTAGGGCCTGGCAGCCAACCGATATGGGAACCAGACTTGCCTACTAGTACACCCACAGTAGTTTTCCCTGCCACAAAAGGAGAGCCCACTCGGCCCACATAGGGGACACCCCTAGATTATATAGTTCTGGTGACCAGAGGGAAGTGTGCTGTTGGGCCTCATAGAACTTATCCTACATAAGGTCCCTTCTCTATGACCAGGAAACACAACTGAAATAAACACAGAGAAATAGGCAAAATAGGGGGACAAAGGAGTATATTCCAAACAAAGGAACATGATGAAACACCAGAAGAAGAACTGAGTGAAGTGGAATAAGCAATCTACCCAATAAAGAGTTCAAGGTAGTTATCATAAAGATGCTCAGTGAACTCGGGAGAAGAATGGATAAACACCATGAGAAATTTGAGTTAGAAAATATAAAGAAGAACAAAACAGAGCTGAAGAAATAATAACTGAAATTAAAAATACACTAGAAGGAATCAACAGTACATTAGGTTATACAGAGGAACAGACCAGCAAACTGGAAGACACAGTGGTGGAAATTAACCAAGTTGAACAGGAAAAAAATTTTTTTTTAATGACAGCAGTTTAAGAGACCTCTAAAACAATAACAAACATACTAACATTCACATTTTAGGGGTCCCAGAAGGAGAAGAAAGAGAAAAAGGTCAGGGAACTTATTTGAAGTGATAATAGCTGAAAACGTCCCTAACCTGGAAAAGGAAACAGACATCCAGGTCCAGGAAGCACAGCAAGTCCTAAACAAGATCAACACAAAGAAGGTCTTGAAGGTACACCAAGACTCCTTGTAATTAAAATGGCAAAAATTAAACATAAGAAGATCATATTAAAAGCAGTAAGGGAAAAGCAACTAGTTTTATACATGGGAACTCTCATAACACTGTCAGCTGACTATTCAGCAGAAATTTTGCAGGCCAAAAGGGAGTATCATGATATATTTAAAGTGATAAAAGCAAGAAAGCTACAACCAAGAATACTCTACTAGGCAGGGCTATCACTCAGATTTGAGGGAGAAATAAAGAGCTTTACAGACAAGCAAAAGCTGAAAGAGTTCAGCACCACTGAACGGAATTGACAAGATAAGTTTAAGGGACTATTCTAAGTGGAAAAGAAAAGAACACAACAAGAAATATAAAAATTATGAAAAGAAAAATACCATTGGTAGAGGCAAATATATAGTAAAGTTAATAGGTCAACTACTTATAAAGCAAGTAGGAAGGTTAAAAGACAAAAGTAGTAAAATTATCTATATCTGCAATAAATAGTTAAGGGATACACAAAACAAAAAGATCTAAAACATAATGCCCAAAGTACCTATCAAGTGGTGAAGGGAATAACATTCAAACTTAAGAGATCATTAACTTAGGGACTTCCCTGGTGGCACAGTGGTTAAGAATCCACCTGCCAATGCAGGGGACACAGGTTCGAGCCCTGGTCCAGGAAGATCCAATGTGCCACAGAGCAACTGAGCCCATGCACCACAACTACTGATCCCACACTCTATAGCCCATGAACCACAACTATTGAGCCCGTGCAGCACAACTACTGAGTCCACGCACTGCAACTACTGAAGCCTGCACACCTAGAGCCCATGATCCTCAACAAGAGAAGCCACCACAATGAGAAGCCCAAGCACCACAATGAAGAGTAGCCCCTGCTCGCCACAACTAGAGAAAGCCTGCGCACAGCAACAAAGACCCAATGCAGCCAAAAATTAAAAAAAAAAAAGAGATCATTAACTTAAAATAATATAGAGAGAATATATATTATGTTTTATATATATTATATATAGGGTTGTTTTATATATATAACTATGTTTATATATAATATATAATATATATATTACTTATGTTTTATATATATAGGGTTGTTTTATATATATAAAAAAATATATATATATAATATATATATATATATATGGTTGGCCAAAAAGTTTGTTTGTGTTTTTCCATAGATGTTATATATATATTACAAATATATTATATATATTATATATATGTTACATTACATATATATATATATAAATTACTTTGGTACCACAATCCATTGGTACTACAATGCAAAATCTGAAGGTCTATAATAGATATACATACAAACAAAAAGAAAGAAATCCAAACATAACTTAAAGGTAGTTATCAAATCACAAGGGAAGAGAGCAAAAGAAAATGAAAGGAGCAAGAACTACAAAAACAACCCCAAAACAATTAACAAAATGGCAATAAATACATACATATCAATAATTTCTTCAAATGTAAATTCATTAAATGCTCTAATCAAAAGACATAGAGTGACTGAATGGATACAAAAACAAGATCCATACATATGTGGCCTATAAAAGACTCACTTCAGATCTAAAGACACTTACAAAATGAAAGTGACAGGATGGAAAAAGATTCCATGCAAATGGAAATGAAAAGAAAGCTGGAGTATCAGTACTTCTATCAGACAAAATAGACTTTAAAATGAAGATGGGGCTTCCCTGGTGGCGCAGTGGTTGATGTGCCACAGAGCAACTGAGCCCATGCACCACAACTACTGATCCCACACTCTATAGCCCATGAACCACAACTATTGAGCCCGTGCAGCACAACTACTGAGTCCACGCACTGCAACTACTGAAGCCTGCACACCTAGAGCCCATGATCCTCAACAAGAGAAGCCACCACAATGAGAAGCCCAAGCACCACAATGAAGAGTAGCCCCTGCTCGCCACAACTAGAGAAAGCCTGCGCACAGCAACAAAGACCCAATGCAGCCAAAAATTAAAAAAAAAAAAGAGATCATTAACTTAAAATAATATAGAGAGAATATATATTATGTTTTATATATATTATATATAGGGTTGTTTTATATATATAACTATGTTTATATATAATATATAATATATATATTACTTATGTTTTATATATATAGGGTTGTTTTATATATATAAAAAAATATATATATATAATATATATATATATATGGTTGGCCAAAAAGTTTGTTTGTGTTTTTCCATAGATGTTATATATATATTACAAATATATTATATATATTATATATATGTTACATTACATATATATATATATAAATTACTTTGGTACCACAATCCATTGGTACTACAATGCAAAATCTGAAGGTCTATAATAGATATACATACAAACAAAAAGAAAGAAATCCAAACATAACTTAAAGGTAGTTATCAAATCACAAGGGAAGAGAGCAAAAGAAAATGAAAGGAGCAAGAACTACAAAAACAACCCCAAAACAATTAACAAAATGGCAATAAATACATACATATCAATAATTTCTTCAAATGTAAATTCATTAAATGCTCTAATCAAAAGACATAGAGTGACTGAATGGATACAAAAACAAGACCCATACATATGTGGCCTATAAAAGACTCACTTCAGATCTAAAGACACTTACAAAATGAAAGTGACAGGATGGAAAAAGATTCCATGCAAATGGAAATGAAAAGAAAGCTGGAGTATCAGTACTTCTATCAGACAAAATAGACTTTAAAATGAAGATGGGGCTTCCCTGGTGGCGCAGTGGTTGCGCGTCCGCCTGCCGGTGCATGGGAACCGGGTTCGCGCCCCGGTCTGGGAGGGTCCCGCGTGCCGCGGAGCGGCTGGGCCCGTGAGCCATGGCCG
>NC_041217.1:85961266-86003893 GCF_002837175.3 Physeter macrocephalus | reverse complement strand
CCCGTGAGCCATGGCCGCTGGGCCTGCGCGTCCGGAGCCTGTGCTCCGCAACGGGAGAGGCCGCAGCAGTGAGAGGCCCGCCTACCACAAAAAAAAAAAAAAAAAAAAAAAAGAATGTAAAATGAAGATGATAACAAAGAAGGACATTATATAATGATAAAAAGATCAATCCAGGAAGAAGATATAACACTTATAAATATATATGCACCCAACATTGGAGCACCTAAATACATACAGCAAATATTAACAAATGTAAAGGGAGAAATTGACAGTAACACAATCATAGAAGGGGACTGTAACACCCGACTTACATCAATGTCAAGATCATCCAGACAGATTCAATGAGGAAACACTGGCCTTAAACAACACATTAGATCAGATGAACATAATGATATATATAGAAGATAGGTAGATAGAGAGATAGGTAGGTAGGTAGATAGATAGATAGATAGATAGATAGACAGACAGATATTCAATCCATATGAAACAGAATACACATTCTTTTCAAGTGCACATGAACATTCTCTAGGATAGATCACATGCTAGGCCACAAAATAAAATAAGTCTCAATAAACCTAAGATTGAAATCATATCAGGTATCTTTTCTGACCACAACAAAATGAAACTAGAAATCACCTATGAGAAAAAAAAAAACTGCATAAAACACAAACGCAGAGAGACTAAACAATATACTACTAAACAACCAGTGGTTCACTGAAGAAATCAAAGAGGAAATCAAAAAATATCTAGAGAACAAAGGAAAACAGAAATACAATGATCCTAAATCTTTGCGATGCAGCAAAAACATCTCTAAGAGGGCAGTTTACACCAATATGAGCTTACCTTAGAAAACAAGAAAAATCTAACCCTACACCTAAAGGAACTAGAGAAAGAAGAACAACCAAACCCAAAGTTAGTAGAAGGAAATAAATAATAAAGATAAAAGCAGAAATAAATGAAATAAAGACAAAAAACAATAGAAACGATCAATAAAACTAACAGCTGGTTCTTTGAAAAGTTAAACAAAACTTATAAACCTTTAGCCAGATTCAACAAGAAAAAAAGAGAGAGGAACTAAATAAATGAAATCAGAAACAAAAGATGAAAAGTTACAACTGACACCACAGGAAAACAAAGGATCATAAGAGATTTCTAAAAACAATTATATACCAATAAAGTGGACAAACCTAGAAAAAATGGATAAATTCTTAGAAACATACAATCTCCCAAAACTGAATCAGAAAGAAATACCAATTACCTGTACGAAAATTGAATAAGAAAAAAATTTTCCAACAAACAAAAGTCCAGGACCAGTTGGCTTCACAGATGAATTCTTCCGACCATTTAAAGAAGAGTTAATGCCTACCCTTCTCAAAATCTTTTTAAAAATTGAAGCTGAAAGTATGCTTCCAAACTCATTCTATGCAGCAAGCATCACCTGATCCTAAACCAGACAAAGATGCCATAAAAAAAGAAAGTTACAGGCCAATATCACTGATGAACATAGACGCAAAAATCCTCAACAAAATATTAGCAAACCAAATCCAACAATAAATTAAAAGAATCATCCACTATGACCAAGTGGAATTTATGCCATGGATGCAAGTACGGTTCAATATTTGCAACTCAGTCAATGTGATACACCACATTGACAAATTGAAGAATAAAGATCATATGTTCATCTCAATAGATGCAGAAAAAGATTTTGACAAAATTCAACATCCATTTATGATTAAAAACTCTCAACCAAGTGGGTATAGAAGGAACATACCTCAACATAATAAAGGCCATTTATGACAAATCTTCAGCCAATATCATACTCAATCGGGAAAAGCTGAAAGCTTTTCATATAAAATGAACAAGACAAGGGTGCCCCTTCTCACCATCTTAATTTAGCATAGTATTGGAAGACCTAGCCCCAGCAATCATATTAGAAGAATAAATAAAGAGAGTCCAAATTGCAAAGGAAAAAATAAAACTGTCCCTGTTTACAGATGACATGATACCATATATAGAAAATCCCAACAATGCCATTAAAAAACTATTAAAACCAATAAATAAATTCAGTAAAGTAGCGGGATACAAATTTAATATACAGAAATCTGTAGCATTTCTATACACTAACAACAAAGTATCAGAAAGAGAAATTAAGAATCAATCCCATTTACAATTGCATCAAGAAGAAAAAATACCTAGGAATAAATCTAACCAAGGAGGTAAAAGATCTGTACTCAGAGAACTGTATGACACTGATGAAAGAAATTGAAGGCAACACAAACAAATGTAAAGATATACTGAGGTCATGGACTGGAAGAATCAGTATTGTTAAAAAGACCACACTACCCAAGGCTATCTAGAGATTCGATGCAATCCTTATCAAAATACCAATGGCATTTTTCAAAGAACTAGAAAAAATAATTCTAAAATTTGTGTGGAAACACAAAAGACCCCAAATAACCAAAACAATCTGGAGAAAGAACAACAAAGCTGAAGATATCATGCACCCTGATTTCAAACTATACTACAAAGCTACAGTAATCGTTTTGATGGTATTGGCACAAAAACAGACACATTGATCAATGGAACAGAATAGAGCACTCAAAAATAAACCCACGGGCTTCTCTGGTGGCACAGTGGTTTAGAGTCCACCTGCCGATGCAGGGGACACGGGTTCGTGCCCCAGTCCGGGAAGATCCCACATGTCGTGGAGCGGCTAGGCCCGTGAGCCATGGCTGCCGAGCCTGCGCGTCCAGAGCCTGTGCTCTGCAACAGGAGAGGCCACAACAGTGAGAGGCCCGCGTACCGCCAAAATAAAATAAAAAAATAAAAATAAATTTACCCACACTTTTATGGTCAATTAATCTATGACAAGGAGGCAAGATTATACAGTGGAGAAAAAACAGGCTCTTCAATTAATGGTGCTGGGAAAAATAGACAGCTATGTGCAAAGGAATCAAACTGGACTACTTTCTCATACCATATACAAAAATAAACTCAAAATGGATTAAAGACTTAATGTAAGACCTGAAACCATAAAGCTACTAGAGGAAAACATAGGCAATATGATGTTTGACATTGTTCTTAGCAATATTTATTCAGATATGTTTCCTCAGGCAAGGGAAACAAAAACAAACCAAAAAAATAGGACTACGTTAAACTGAAAAGCTTTTACACAGCAAAGGAAACTATCAACAAAACAAAAGAGCTACCTACTAAATGGGAGAAGATATTTGCAAACCATATATTTGGTAAGGAGTTAAAATCCAACATATACAAAGAACTCATAGAACTCAACATCAAAAAACAAACAACTCGATTTTTTAAATGGGCTTAGGACCTGAATAGAAATTTTTCCAAGAAGATGTACAGATGGTCAACAGACCCATGAAAATGTGCTCAACATCACTAATCATCAGGGAAATGCAAATGAAAACCACAATGAGATATCACCTCACACCTGTCAAAACGCCTATTATAAAAAAGGCAACAAATAACAAGTGTTGGAGAGGATATGGAGAAAAGGGAACCCTGCGCACTATTGGTGGGAATGTAAATTGGTGCAACCACTATAGAAAACAGTATGGCCATTCCTCAAAAAATTAAAAATAGAACTTCCATATGATCCAGCATTTCCACTCCTGGGTATTTATCCAAAGAAAACAATAACACTAATTCAAAAAGATATATGTACCCCATGTTCATTGCAGCATTATTTACAATAGCCAAGATGTGGAAGCAACCTAAGTATCCACTGATACATGAAAGAATAAAGAAAATATGATTATATATATATATATATAATGGAATATTAGCCATAAAAAACAATGAAATCTTGCTATTTGCAACAGCATGGAAGGACCTAGAGGGTATTATGGATTATATATATATATATAATGGAATATTAGCCATAAAAAACAATGAAATCTTGCTATTTGCAACAGCATGGAAGGACCTAGAGGGTATTATGCTACGTGAAATAAGTCAGAGAAAGACAAATATAATATTATTTCACTTATATGTGCAATCTATAAAACAAACAAATGAACAAACATAACAATATAGAAACAGAGTCACAGGTACAGAGAACAAATAGATGGTTGCCAGAGGGGAGGGGGATAGGGGAATGAGTGAAAAATGTAAGGAAGATTAAGAGGTACAAACTTCTAGTTACAAAATAAATGAGTCACAGGGATGAAATGTACAGAGTGAGGAATATTGTCAATAATAATGTAATATTTTTGTGTGGTGAAACATGGTAACTAGATTTATCATTGGTGGTCATTTTGTAATATATAGAAATATCAAATCACTATGTTGTGCACCAGGAACTAACATAGTATTGTAGGTCAATTATGCTTCAAAAATAAATGAACAAATTAAAAACTCATAGAAATAGAGATCAGATTTATGGTTACCAGAGGTAAGGGGTGGGGGCATGGGGGAATTCGATGAAGGTGGTCAAAAGATACACTTTCAGTTATAAGATAAATAAGTACTTGGGATGTAATATAATGATAAAGATATCATGTAACAACATGATAAATATAATTAACACTGCTGTATGTTTTTTTTTGTTTGTTTATAAATTTATTTATTTATTTTTGGCTGCGTTGGGTCTTCCTTTCTTTCTCTAGTTGCAGCCAGCAGGGCCTACTCTTCATTGTGGTGCACGGGCTTTAATATCCACTTTGCAGCCAATTTTAAAAGCAGTTAATGGCTTTGCTGATGGAATCTAAAGATTAGGATGTGATAACTAATGTAAAATGCATTGGGGACAAAAGATCCTGGCACCCTTGTCTACTGGGAAATGGCTGCTGGCAACCTATGCCAGAACAATGGAACAATTTGCTCTTTGGCTCCAGAAGGTATGTGCTTTTTTGAGATTTACAGTGTACTCTCTACTTCTCCTTTTCCTCCTTCTTGCTTTGATTAGTCTCACCTATAGCTTTCATATATGATTCTCATAGTCCATGACACACTATGTTCTTTTTTTTTTTTTAGTTCATGAATTTATTGAATGCCTACTCTGTGCTCACCTCTGTACTAAGCTCTGGGAGTACAAAGATAATTAAGAAATGGTCCTTGTACGTAAACCTCTGCATTCCTGCTGGAATGACTGAAACATATTCAAATTATGAGTCTATGTGGCTTGAATATCACTCTAGGCATTCAAATGGATGTTGAATGAATGCGAATGAAAATAAGAGTATTCATAAAGCAAGCAGAGAGGAAGTGATAGCTCCTGGTGGGATAAAAAGGCTTCACAGAAGAGGTAACATTTGGGTAACAATCCTACAGGAAGCTAGATGAGGAAGTAAGGGAAGTGGAAGAGCCATTAGAGGCAGAAGAAAAGCTTGAGCAATAGCATAAAAGAGTAAAGTTGTGTGATGAGTTCTAAAAACATTATGACGAATGAATGTAGCCAGAAGGGCAATTCTCAACATGGTTCCTCACCAGCCAAGACACATCCAAAGGACCTGCACTGGATCTGCACAATTCTCATCATGCTAATTGTAGCTATGAAAATTATTTTCTGCTCAAGAAAACATTTGAAATGAAAAGGACTATAATGGTAAAATAGGAAAACTCTTGAGTCTTCAATTATATTAAAGCAGTACATAGTCACTACCTTCAGTATTTTAACTATTATTCTATCGAATTATTTATGACAGCCTCACCACACCAGAGCACCATGGGTGGCACTACTGGACTACGGTACTTGATACCGATATAAGCATGATTGTAAGGCCTATTGATACATGTTTATTTAAAGCATTGTGTTATTGACTCTGCTGTTAATAAATGAACAAATGACCCTCTGGAGGAACAGCTAAAATACGTGCTTATTTTCAGAATTCTAGAGGCACATTTTTATTTATAATTGGATAGACTATATTAATTAACTTTATAGACCAGCATGATTATATAACTTATAGGCTTTGTATTTTTATAATTTTTATTTTTTGCTTATATTAAGTGTAGTTAGAAGGTATTTCATTGATTGCTCTCCATAATTCTTTACTTTTTAAATTTTTTAATATAATTTTTAAAGGTCTCCATTTACAGTTATTGTGAAATATTGGCTATATTTCCTGTGTTGTACAATATATCCTTAAGTCAATAGTTTGTATCTCCACTCTCCTACCCCTTTTTCGCTCCTTCACCCCCAACTGGTAAGCATTAGTTTGTTCTCTATAATTGTGAGTCCACTTCTTTTTTGTTATATCCACTAGTTTGTTGTACTTTTTAGATTTCACATATAAGTGATATCATACAGTATTTGTCTTTCTCTGACTTATTTCACATAGCATAATGCCCTCCAAGTCCATCCATGTTGCTGCAAATGGCAAAATTTTATTCTTTTTTATGGCTGAGTAGTATTCCATTGTGTATATATATACCACATCTTCTTTATCCATTCATCTGTTGATGGACACTTAGGTTGCTTCCATATCTTGGCAATTGTAAATAATGCTGCTATGAACACTGGAGTGCATGTATCTTTTGAAATTAGTGTTTTTGTTTTCGTTTTAGATATATACCCAGGAGTGAAATTGCTGGGTCATGTGGTAGTTCTATTTTTAGTTTTTTGAGAAATCTCCATTCTGTTTTCCAGTGTGGCTGCACCAATTTACATTCCCATCAACAGCGTACAAGGGTTCCCTTTTCTCTACATCTTCTTGCCAACGTTTGTTTTTTGGGTTCTTTTTAATGATAGCCATTCTGACAGATGTGAGGTGATATCTCATTGTGGTCTTGATTTGCAGTTCCCTGATAATTAGCAATGTTGAGCATATTTTCATGTGCCTCTTGGCTATCTGCATTTCCTGTGTGGAAAAATGTCTATTCAGTCCTTCTGCCCATTTTTCAATCATTTTTTTTTTATGTTGAGTTGTATGAGCTGTTTAAATATGTTGGAATATGAACCCCTTATCTGTCATAACATTTGCAAATATTTTCTCCCATTCAGTAGATTGTCTTTTCATTTTGTCAGTGGTTTCCTTTGCTGTGCAAAAGCTTTTAAGTTTAATTAGTTCCCATTAATTTATCTTTGTTTTTATTTCCTTTACTTTAGGAGACAGATCCAAAAGGATATTGCTATGATTTATGTCAAAGAGTGTTCTGTCTATGTTTTCCTATAGGAGTTTTATAGTATCCAGTCTTACATTTAGGTCTTTAATCCATTTTGAGTTTATTTTTGTGTATGGTGTTAGGGAGTGTTCTAATTTCATTCTTTTACATGTAGCTGTCTGGTTTTCCCAGCACCACTTATTGAAGACACCGTCTTTTCTCCATTGTATAATCTTGCCTTCTTTCTCATACATTAATTGACCATAAGTGTATGGATTTATTTCTGAGCTCTCTATCCTTTCCATTGATCTATATGTCTATTTTTGTGCCAGAACCATCTTGTTTTGGTTACTGTAGCTTTGTAGTATAGTCTGAAGTCAGGGAGCCTGATTCTTCCAGCTCTGTTTTTCTTTCTCAAGATTGCTTTTGTTATTCGGGGTCTTTTGTGTCTCCACACAAATATTAAAATTTTTTTTGTTCTAGTTCTGTGAAAAATGCCATTGGTAATTTGATAGGGATTACATTGAATCTGTAGATGGTCTTGGGTAGTATAATCATTTTGACATATTGATTCCTCCAATCCAAGAACATGGTATATCTTTCCATCTGTTTGTGTCATCTTCAATTTCTTTTATCAGCGTCTTATAGTTTTTAGAGTACAGGTATTTTGTCTCCTTAGGTGGTGTCTTTAGGATTTTCTATGTGTAGTATCGTGTCATCTGCAAACAGTGACAGTTTTACTTCTTCTTTTCCAATTTGGATTCCTTTTATTTCTTTTTCTTCTCTTGTTGCTGTGGCTAAGAGTTCCAAAACTATGTTGAATAAAAGTGGCAAGAGTGTACATTCTTGTCTTGTTCCTGATCTTAAAGGAAATGCTTTCAGGTGTTCACCATTGAGTATGATGTTAGCTGTAGGTTTGTCATATATGATCTTTATTATGTTGAGGTATATTCCTTCTGTGCCCCCTTTCTGGAGAGTTTTTATCATAAATGACTGTTGAATTTTGTCAGAAGCTTTTTCTGCAACTATTGAGATGATCATATGGTTTTTATTCTTCAACTTGTTGATGTGGTGTATCACACTGATTGATTTGTGGGTATTGAAAAATACTTGCATCCCTGGGATAAATCCCACTTGATCATGGTGTATGATCCTTTTAATGTATTGTTAGATTTGGATTGCTAGTATATTGTTGAGGATTTTTCTGCCTATGCTCATCAGTGATATCAGCATGTAGTTTTCTATTTTTGTGGTATCTTTGTCTGGTTTTGGTATCAGGGTGATGGTGGTCTCATAGAATTAGTTTGGGAGTATTCCTTCTTCTGCAATTTTTTGGAGTAGTTTCAGGATAGGTGTTAATTCTTCTCTAAATGTTTGATATAATTCGCCTGTGAAGCCATCTGGTCCCAGACTTTTGTTTGTTGGGAGTTTTTTAATCACAGTTTCAATTTCAGTACTTGTGATTAGTTGGTTCATATTTTCTATTTCTCCCTGGTTCAGTCTTGGGAGATTGTACCTTTCTAAGAATTCATCCATTTCTTCCAGGTTGCCATTTTACTGACGTATAGTTGCTTGAGGTAGTGTCTTATGATCTTTTGTATTTCTGTGGTGTCCATTGTAACTTCTTTTTCATTTCTGATTTTACTGATTTGAGTTCTCTCCCTTTTTTTCTTGATGAGTCTGGCTGAAGGCTTATCAATTTTGTTTATCTTTTCAAAGAACCAGTTTTTAGTTTCATTGATCTTTCCTATTATTTTTTAGTCTCTATTTCATTTATTTCTGTTCCGATCTTTATGATTAATTTCCTTCTACTAACTTTGGGTTTTGTTTGTTCTTCTTTCTCTAGTTCCTTTAAGCATGAGGTTAGGTTGTTTACTTGAGATTTTTCTTGTTTCCTGAGGTAAACTTGTATCACTATAAACTTTCTTCCTAGAACTGCTTTTGCTGCATCCCACAGGTTTTGGATAATCATGTTTATATTCCACTCAGAATAATTACTCAGAATTTTCCACTCAAGAGAGGAAAGAGGGGAACATTACTCAGGCTTCTGTTCCCCAATAAAAGGGTTGCACAGGCACCTTCTCTTCAAGGAAATGGGTCTGTTAGGAGACAAGCACTGACATTGCTCCTAGACAATTGTGGTTCTTTCAGACCTAAGTAAATTTGTGTGATGTGCCATATCTCTGTGGGAATTGATCACAGTGTGTATTAAAAGACCACTGTTGTGGCCAGTTGTTCTCATCACAATAAGTATGAAGAGTTTAAAGAGTTGGGGTGGGGCATATTCAGCAGGTATTATAATTCTTATGAAGCATCATTCAAGAACTGAAAAATTCTTCCATTTCTTAGTTCAGGGTTATCCAGTCTGAGTGAGGGCACCCATCTGGAAAGGCAGCGCAAAGAAAACAATGAACTAGAAGGAGGTGCTGGGTTCTATGCCTCCCTGACCTTCAGGGAACCAGTAGGGAAAAGCTTGCAATTAGGCACTGAAGTCTTTGGGGTATTGCTTATCTAAGTATTTGCTACCACTGAGTCCTTTGGTTATTATACTGGTGCCATTTTTGAGGGCTTGCAAACTGAGATTTGTGAGGAAGATGCAAGGGTGAAGTTTTTATTCTGCCAACAATGAACTGACTGTATGATCATGAAACTTAGTCCCCTCAGAGTGGATATTTCAAGACTGATTCTAGGAGTTTGTGTACAATACAACTTTTCAGTTGTTAATTCATAATTGTCTAAATTACTATGGTACAATTATAAGTTCTTAAGTTAATGAAGTACTTACCAACCACTGATACTGGGCAGTAGGAAGTGAGGTCTGGAAAGGCTATAACTTTAGTACTCACTGTTAATCTGCCCTCTATTGAGGGCATCCTATGTGCAGAGATCAGTACAATCTCTTCTCCAAAGTCACAATCTTCCCTCTCAAGAGATTATAGTTCCCCTTCTTAAGATGTTAGTGAAAAATTGGGAGTAGGTAGAAGCTATATTGCAGTGAAAAATTGAGGATGAGCATCAAAGGAAATCAGCAGAAAATAGTGCCTTATTTCCCACAAAGGGGTCCCCAATTGATGGTAGTTAAGTCTAGGGACATGAGTAGCCACCTTCAGTCATTTCCAATAAACTCCCAGCTAAAGTCATGGATAATATTTTCCCAACTTGAAGACCTGATCTAAATTCGGGAGCCAGACTTACTGGGTTTGAATTGCTGCTTGCTGTATCCCAAGGAAAAATCTTCTCATGGTCCATGTTGTTGTAGGCACTGAGCCAGACCCAGGGAAGGCATGGGGCAGAATTGTACTCTGCAGGACAGCATGCTCCATCAAGATTCTAGAGATGGGGTCTGAATTCAGATCTAACATTCTAACTCTTCCTTCACACTGTTAGGTTAGCCTCTATCCTCAAGAAATGTCAAAAAAATAAATCCATAACTCCAGCTGACCTTAATACGTCAGAGAGAGCGAAATACCAGGTATTTTATATACTATAGTTCAACAAGCATTCACAACAATACCATGAGTTATATTAGATTTTGTCAGCTCCAAACTCCTTCCTTAGGAATTCACCCTTCCCCTACCTCCACTTCCTTCAAGAGAGGCAAACCTTGTTAGTGCTCCCTCTCCCACTTCTGGTCTCAGTGATGGGTACATTATTTAGGCCCAGAAAAATTCTGGAGCCTCATTCCCTAGAAATAATGACTGATACCAGAATTAGCACATGACCCTCATGAGGCCACCAGGGTCTTTCTTGCAATTGACATAGAGTTATCATGTGAGATAAGTATTCCTTCCACTGGGAAGATATTACTTTGGGGATTCCAGCAGCAATCGACTTGATCAGATGAAGATTGTCTGCAATATTAAAGCAAATAAAAGCAAGCAGAGATTGTGTGTATGTGTGTGTGTGTGTGTGTGTGTGTGTGTGTGTGTGAGAGAGAGAGAGAGAGAGAGAGAGAGGAGAGAGAGAGAGAGAGAGAGAGAGAGAGATCCAGCTCTACTGACCACCCCAGAGCAGGTACAGTGGGGTAAAACAGAAAATGAACATCTTGGGTTGTGTGATTTCTCAGCCTGACAATTATTACCATCATCTTACTTTAAATTTGGATTCTGTTCATATATTTCTATCCCTGCCATGCTTTGGGGAATTTGTATTTCTAAAGCACTCTAGCTTTGCCTTAGAATTCTGTGATTTTTCGAATCTTAAAACAACTCCTCACCCCACAAAACTGCACCATCAAGAAACAAGCTACATGGTGATGGATGGAAACTAAACTTTTGGCGGTAAGCACACTGTAATGTATACAGAAGTAGAAATAATAATGTTGTACACATTAAAAAAAAAAAAAAAAAACAAGCTACAAATACTGCACAGCCCATTGGAAGTGCAGACTCTCCAAAGCCTACTTCAGAAGCGGTCATGAAGGAAATGGGCAAGAGAAGGCTCCAAGAAAGCAGTCAGGAATATGGCATGCATATCATGTGCCAGGCACTCTTCTAAGTGTTTTAAGCATATTAATTCACACACTGAGTCCTCACATTTACCAACAAGGCAACTGAAGCATGAAGAAGGTAAGTAACCTACCCAAACTCACAAAAAAGCCAAGATCAGAATAAACACAGTCTGGTCTGGATACACACATTAACCACACACTCTGCTTCTTCTCTGAAATTGACAAGAGATTCCTAGGGGCTGGCAGGTGAACTAACCAAAGAACTCACACCCTGCCAAGGAGGGAGTCTTTGTAATTCATAGTCAACAGGATATGAACTTTGTAATGTTTCCCATTCTTTTATTTTTCCAAAGGGAATTTTTACTGGGGGAGATGAAAATAACTTGCCTTGTAGTTTATAGGTTATCAGGCCATGGGGGTCAACTTAGGACATAATCACAAGGACTGTGTGCCACCCAAAAACCTTGGCCTTTGAGCTGCAGGCAGTAATTGAAGGGACTTTGGAGTCAATTTCCAGGAAGATAATAAGTGGTTTCTAAACATAAAAGAAGGGTTTGCACAGATATCTGAATGGCTAAAAGGGCAGATGTATGGCAAAGACTGCTATTTACCCCCAATATCTGTCCTTACTTTTATATATGTCATAGTATAAAAATCCTAATATTTACCTGAGTCCATGGCCTACCAGAATAAAACCAGTATTTGTCAGGTTTCATTGCAGAATGAGTTCACTTTCAGAAACAAGTTCACAAGAGAAGGTGTGACCTCAACATTGAACTTCCGCTTCCCCTTTACTTGTGACCAATACAGGGTAGAACCTTTATGGCCCACTGATCTATGTTTTGAGAGAGATGATGAAGTTGGAAGTTCCAACCAATTTACAGCTAAAAGATAAGTTCCCAGAAGCTTATAAGTTAGATTTTTTAAATATAGAGATAAATAGAAACTGCCAGACACATTACCCTTGAATAAAGCACATGTAGAAAAGGGGACAGAAAAAAAATCACAGATTCACCAGAAATATTTATTGTCCATATAGGAGCTAGTGGAAAAAGCTCCACTTCTATCTCTTTTCTATACTATAAGAAAGACCAATTAAATAGATAAGCCCTAAGGAGATGAGTATAGGGTTTATACAAAAAGTAGAACAAGATAATCCGGTGTCCAGAATGAAATGCCAACCCACCTCTATTCCATCAAACCTTAATACGAACATGGAACCCTTTGATCCAATTGCGCTATCAAAGCACGTGCACACACACACACACACACACACACACACACACGTAAGTTTAGCTTCTCTTAAACACAGGAATATCGAGCTTGTATGGTAGGTTATTGCAGTAATATCCTCCAATTTATTTTTGCCTCCCTGTATCCACTTGGATAATTCCCTACCATTCTAACTCTGGGTTTGGTCATTTGACTTGCTTTGGCCAATGGAACAATAGTAAATAAGACTCGAGCAGGGACTAAAAAATTAATTGTCTATTGGAGATTTCTCTCTTGCTTTCTAGTAACAATGAGACCACAACCATGTAAACTAGCCAGTTGAAGAATGCAAGTTCTCATGCAAAGAGACCTCAGTCAGCCCAGCTGAGGCCATGACAAACCAGCCCACCCCAACCCAACCCACTAGCTGACTGAAGAGGCCTGAGCCATTCCAGCCAAGACCAGTTCAGACCATAAAAACCACCTGGTTTTTCAATTTTACAAAAGTAATAATTCTTCAAAAAACAAAACGCACCTAGTTGAGCACAGCCTAAATTACCAAATTTTAGATCTATGAGCTAAATAAATAGCTGTTTTGTAAGCCACTAAGTTTTGAGGTTGGTTTGTTTTGCAACTTAACTGATTTGGGATTTATGGTGTGGCAACATGGTCCCGGGGACATGTGCCCACACGTGTGGCTACAGCCTACACCTGCTTTAATCATTTATGATAGGTGCCTGCTCCCACAGGTATTTTAATGAGACCCTTATCTTAAAGTTTTGGAGGCTGCACTTCCAAAAGAAAAGGTAATATTGGTGGTAGATCTGACACTCACTAGCATCACTGTTTCCCAGAAAAGGGGGGCTAGAAATTGGTCCTGTGTCTATATTGACTCTGAGGGTCAATCATGCCCAGGAAAATACTCTGTAGGTGGACTGCAGTGTGTAGTATAGGAACTGGTGTTTCTGGAGGAGACCTAGGCGAAGTTTGCAGGTAACACAAAAAATACTGATTTTGTCTTCCCCTCCACCACTTCTTATGGAGAGAATAGGTGGGGGTGTTTTTTCAGAGACAACTAAGACTTTACAAAGTAAGGAATATAATTGGAAGGCACAACACCCTCCTCCTTCTCTCAGCCCCCTCGAGGAGTATGGAAAACTTCTCTAGAGGAGATTCTGGCTCTGACCAACAGTGAAGTCAGCAGTTGTTCATGGCAGAGAGGGAAGCACATAATGGACACTGGAATCCACATCAGCATGGGCTAGACACAAACTCCCTCTTTCCAAAAATAACAGGAGAGGAAAGTGACCTTGAAAGGGAGAAGCTGACAACTGGCTAGCACAGCTCATTTCAAGAAAAGAACTTCAGAGAACTCAAATGAATTCTTATGCTTCCAGTTTATTCAATAGAAAAGAGATTAACTCAGTGTGGCCTGGGGCCTGCTTTGCCCCAAGAATGGTTTATGAATGGCTGGGCACAGGCAGCTTCTGTCAGGGGACCTAGAAGAAAAGGCAAGGACTTTCCCCAGTTTCTGCCAACAACAGATCTTAGGATCCTCAGTCCACAGCAGAGTTTTCTGGATTTTCTTTCTTTAGAGAGAGAGAGGACTCATTGGAAGGGTTACTGAGTCATCAGAGGAATGATTCCATCAGTGGGAACAAAGGGCTTGTCAAAAGCAAGAGGAGTGTGTCCTGGGGGCGAAATGACAAGAACCAGAGAGCAGCATTCAGTTTTCAGCTTCTTTGTGAAGACCAAAGTAACCCACCAGGGGTTCAGGATCCACCTCAGAAGTCAAATTCTCCTCTCAAGAGTCTCAGTCTGCCCAACAGGGGTGACTGTCATCTTTCCTGAGGGTATGGTCATCTTCTCAGGGGCTTCAGCCTTCCTTCTTGGGGGCATGATTTTCTCTCCAGTCTGAAGATGCATAGGAGCCACAGTTATCCCTCCAGGGGTCACAGCCTGGTGGCCCACAGGGGTCATGGTCTCCTCTCCAGGGGTTTCAGTCTTCCATTCTGGAGCTAGGGGGTGCTTTCCAAAGGACAGAGTTTCCCTTGTAGGGGTCACAAGCCCACCTCTGGGGACTGTGGTCATAGTTTCAGACTTTCTATGGGTCTCAGTGGCCACAGCCTCTCCTCCTGGGGGCAAGATCCCCAAATCAGTGGTCAAATCCTTGATCACAGTCAGCCTTTCTGGGCCAATTCTTGAAGAATTCACAGCAGTTGAGAGCCAAAATTTTGGCAGAGGAGTTGAGCTGAATTCTAGAGGAAATCATCAGAAAAGGTTGAGATTCCTACCCCTTCCTTCCCATCCTATTACTGGCAGGACTAGACCCACTCCAGGGCTGAAGTACCTGCTCCCAAACCAGAATTGGAGGATTTCCTAATGCACCCACTTGAGGACATAGACAAAATCTCAACACATAGAAGCCTTGCTTCCCTACCTCATCGTGTTAATATGATCCCAGGGAACCATGGGCACTCAGTGGGTCTGCTACATTACTGGTGAGTAACACCAAGGACGAGTCTGCCAGTTCTCTATGCTTAAGCCCTTGATTTGACCTTTGCACCTTGAGTAAGACCTTGCCCCCAAAGCCTATTTCTTACTTGTGGAATCCTCAAGGAGAACCCTTTTGTGTCCCCCATTGTGGGAGGCACCAGGAACAAGGCTGAGGGCAAGGAAGCTGCTCTAGACAGCATGCTGTAAAGAATTGAGTTGGAGTCCCATTTCCACCCTTGACTGGCTGTATTGTCTTTCTGAGCCCTAGTCTCCTCACAGAATGAGGGTTATAGACTATCTCCAAGATTGTTGCAGCTCTAGCATGCCAGGTTCCATCTCCTAACTGCCAAGGCAGTCTCTACTATCAAAGAGATATCAAAAAGAAACCTAATTTCCTTTTCTGGCTCTTGTCCCATGAAAACAGGAAAAAGAAATAGAGAAATAAACTAACATATATTGTGTTCACTATGAGTCAGCATGTTTTCATTCCATATCTCATTTAGTTTGTATAATGTCCTGAGTATAAGGATTACTCCCATTTTGTAGATGGGGAAAACAAAGCTCACAGAGGTCAAATAGAGCATGCATTCAAACCAAGATTAGAAAGCAGACTAGCGTGGCATCAAAGCTTATTCTCCTCTTTCAGTGTCATGTTGCCTCACCAAAGCCTTTAGATCTAACAGAAAGCATGAACCAGTAGCTGGGTGTGCAACAGCCAACCCCAGTTTCCAGGTCATAGCCACTCACCAGCCTTCACCAGGAGATTATTCAATGTGTAGACAAGGGGGAAAGGGCCAGTGCCACAGAAAGTGCCCCTGACGTCATCCAGGTCCAATGTCCACACCATGGCCCCCCCAAAATGCTCTCTCATTATGAAAAATGCCTGAAAAAGCAGTAGTCAGTCAACCCACTGTACTAGGTACAATGGCAAAAACAGATGGGCTCTCAGAAGGTAATATGGCAGGATGGTTAGGCATGTAGTCTATTTGAATCTAGCCTCTACTGCTTATTAGCTATGGGATCTTGAAAAAAGTTACATAAAGCTATATGTCTTAGTTGCCTCGTGTAAAAAAAAAAGGATAATAACATTTCCAACATTTTTAGGATGCAAAGAACTCCTACATGCACATGTTACAACATGGATGGAATTGGAAGACATTATGGTAAGTGAAATAAGCCAGTTACAAAAAGACAAATACTATGATTCCACTCATAGAAGTACTTAGAGTAGTTAAATTCATAGAGATGGAAGGTAGAGTTGGGATTAGTAGGAGCTGCGTGAGGGAGGAATGGGGAGTTGTTTAATGGGTGTGGAGTTTCAGTTTGGGAAGACAAGAAAGTTCTGAGATGGATAAGGGTGATAGTTACACAACAATGTGAATGTACTTAATGCTACTGAACTGTAACAAAATGGGTAAAATGGTGACTTTTATGTTGTATATATTTTGCCACGATCTGAAAAACAATTTTTAAATTCCTACATGTAAAATATTTGGAGCAATGCTTTGCACATAGTAAATGTTCATAAATGTTAAATACTGTCTGGCTCCCCAACCTGCTAATCACCATTATCATCATATTAAATGATAGATATTGCTTTATTTTTTAAAAATCACATCAACATACCTTATACTGTAGCGATGCTAGAAAGGAGTAGAGCAGATAATATTGTACCGTTTACACATATAAGAAAATAAAGGCTTTTATCCATGATTTTTTAAACTACAGATATAACTAAAAGGCAGATGTTTAGCCTTAAATCCAGGTTTTATTATTACTTTATGAGTGTTTTCTGTAAGGCTGATGGAAAATATACAATCTGTCATATCCAAACAGCTCTAAGGCCAAATGAGTTGGCTCCTTCTGGGCTTTACTTTTCCCAAATGTAAAATAAGAATGAACCCCATAATTGTTGAGTTTGAAACTGAAGATTCTGAGATTTTTTTCTACTTACAGGCTAACAAGTTAACCTGCCAGTTTTATAGGTACACACACACAAACACTCACACACTGTACAGACAAAGGCGTCATGGAAGCAGAGGGAAACTCTATGCTGGAGCAAGAAAGGAACAAGGTGTCACCTTGTAACTGAAGCTGACGGCATCATCATAGCCAACCCACTCCTTCCCCTTGTAGGCATATGGGACATACTGATCATCAATCCAGCGCTTCTTTGCTCTCCAGATGAAGGAGCAAATCTGCCAAGAAGATCACCAGGTCAGTTCTGTGAAGTGCCATGGAGGGAAGCACCAGCAAGGATAAAGAACCCAAGAATCCCTCACCAGGGAGTGAGAAGAAGGTAGACCAAAGAGGGGGTGGGGAAGCCACTCACAGAGGACCTTCTCTCTATTCTGCAAAATTCCTACTACTGCACATTCCTTCCTCTGACATCCATGATGGATAAACAGAGAGAGAACCAAGGAGTGGCTGACATCCTTAAGTAACCAAACCAGGGTTTGGTAAATAATGTCAATATCAAACTACTACAGTAACAAACTTGACTCTAGACCAAAACTGTATCTTTTTCAAAGAATTTTCATAAACAAGTATCGCCTCTGTTCATTAAAAACAACATAAACTGCCCCATCTAGGTAGTTATTAAACTAACTTTTGAATCTATAATAAATATAAAGGTCTTGAAGGCAGGGAGAACTAGGTTATTACACTCAAAGAAGCACTGAGTGTGGACTGGGTACCCATCACTGAGCTGGAGACCATAGGCTGCAAAGATGTAGATGTGTTCAAGTTGGGCTGCAGAAGTTAATGTGTAAGGTTTTTTAGGGGTTTTTTTGAAATTAAAAGTTTAGTCTACCAAAATTTCTTTGACCCATATTGTCCTTCAAGAACACTCCTTCAACTATGTTATCAGTCATAACCATGCTTCATTGGACTAGCAGGAAAACATCTCCAGGCAGCCAGCACAGAATAGAGATTGGAGAGACACCAGCACCTCCACTACTACCTCAGGTAAAGACACAGCTCACCCCCTGGCGCCCCTACACACTTGTGTCTATGTGCCTGCTGTTCTCTGCCTAGGAGGTCCTTCCCATCTTGTCATTCCTGCCCATCAGGACTCTACCTGTTCTTCAAAGATCTGCTCAAAATCCACCTGTGCCATAAGACCTTCTCAGGTAATATAGCCACACACTCGGTGCCCCTTACTGTCTTCTCTTTTGTTTCACATCCCTTGGGTCCATGTCTCTTTCCTTCAGTCAACAGTAAGCTTTGCTGAGATGGGGATTAGGGAGTGGAATTAGGGTGGAGGAGAAAGAATCTGTGATGGGAGATGTCTTGAATTACTTCAAGATTATCTAGTAGTGGGAGGGAGCGATTCAGGGAGCAGAGAAGAAACAAGATTGGCCATGAGTGGTTATTGACTGAAGCTGGGTGAGGGGTATTTGGAAATCAGGGAGAGTGAGAGGACATTATACTATTCTTTTACCTTGGCAAATGTTTGAAATTATATATATATATATATATATATAGCAAATATTAATTATGTTTAGGCCATATATTAAGTCAGGATTGACTTAAATATCTTTTAAGATTCTTCTAAGGGGTGAAATATCTGTCTCCCTCCATTCAGACTCCACCTAGTCCCTCACCCCTAACAAAGGACTCAAATAACTTCCCCAGGGCTTCCCTGGTGGCGCAGTGGTTGAGAGTCCGCCTGCCGATGCAGGGGAACTGGGTTCGTGCCCCGGTCCGGGAGGACCCCATATGCCGCGGAGCGGCTGGGCCCGTGAGCCATGCCCGCTGAGCCTGCGCGTCCGGAACCTGTGCTCCGCAACGGGAGAGGCCACAACAGTGAGAGGCCCGCGTACTGCAAAAAAAAAAAACTTCCCCAGAAGAAACAGGGACTATCTCAGAGAGTGGGTTTCCCTGGCCCCAGTAAACCACCTCCTTGTCCTGTCTCTAGCCCTCACTCTTGCCTTGCTCCCTGTCCTTGCTCTCGCCCTGGGCTGGGGAGCGGGAGCCCCATAACTAACAGACAGAGCACCCCATTCCTGTCACCTCATAATAAGCCAAGAAGCCAGCTTGCTTGGTGTACTTCCCTGGAGATGCTGGTCCCACAGCTTCTGCCCACAACTCATTCTTAGAGGCTTTGAGGAGGCGAAAAGTACGTCCATAGGTGGGGAGCCCCATAAGGAGCTTCTCAGGTGCTGCCCCAAGCTTTCGCCAGTAGTTCATGGCATATGCCTGCAGGTAGGAAGAACACAAACCCCTCCTTTTTACCAAGAGCCAATGGCCTGACTCAGGGACCGATTTCTGGGCCACATGAGAGCTTTCTCTTTCTTACCGAAGATTTGGGGTCCTTGGGCATAGAGAACAGTGGGCTATTGTGTCCTGTGAACTTTTCCCAGCTTCCATGTAAGTCATAAGACAAGACGCTGATAAAATCCAGTAGTCTGTAAGGGGCAGGAAGAGGAGATATGAAGATCGTGCTAGCTAGATTTTCAAGTCCGATCATCACAGTGATGACTAGCTAACTAGCTGTAAATTGGGGCACCCAACTTCCCTGCCATTTCTGCCTCTGGGGACTGCCCAAGCTGTGCCCTCCACTTGAGAGGCTGCCCCTGGAACACACAGCTGGTTAGGGACAGCGGTGCATCAGGACCTATGCCATGGTGAGAGTATCCAAGGGAGTGAGCAGGGGTCAGAACAGAAAACAAAGGCATTCAGGCTGATACAAGTGTGCAATAGAGGTCTGCATAAATCGTCATGTGTAAGCAGTTCTGACCCACAGCATGAAAAAGCTTCTGTCCTTCTACCATTATAGGAACCATTGAAACCCATCTCTTCCTGAAAGCTTTCCAAATGACAAAGCGTAATTGAGACTTACCAGGTCACAGGTGTACAGGTTAACATGGATTATCTAATTTAATTTTAATCTGTCCAATGCCCTAAGTACTACAATTGTCTCCATTTTAAAATGAAGAAATTGAAACTCAGACTGTTATCTAATTTGTCTAAGGTGACCCAGCTAGGTGAAGGTGGTCTCACTCAATCCTGCCTGGCTGTAAGACCGACACTAGCCAATTGTGCCCCACTGGGTCTCTCACCTTTCCTGCCACCATGGAACCACTCTCCCTAAGTATAATCACATGCAAAAATTATGTGTGATTTCTTGTGTTCTGCATCTGCCTCAGTTATCACATCTGTAAATACCCAAATCTTCAGCTTTGAGAAAATTAGTCCAGAGCTTTCCAGAAAGTTAGGAGCTCTCTTTGCCTGATTTTGTAACTTTTGCATGAAGACCTGTGCTCTGAAAACTGGGCCTGACTGGGCATTCCTATTTTTGTTTCAGTGGCAGTAGATGGTAATTAATCCATTTCTATGATACCAGCCATCTGGCACGCAGTGTATGTCTAAGGGGACTCTGGGACAGCAGAGGCCAGACTCCTGGATTCTTCTCCTAGAGACCCAGCGATAGGCGATACAGATCTCTACCCAAGAGGATGCTGTGGTGCGGACTGGTACTACATCACCTCCCTCTGATCTCCTAAGGAAAGCCCAGAATATAATGGAATAAGCCTTGTCCCCACCTATGCTCCCGATCAGCCCACCTCCCAAAGGTGCACTTACAGCAGGGCAGGAACTTGGAAAGCTCAAGGACAGTGCTTGGGCACCTCTAGGGTTCTGAGCTTGAGATGCCTCCTTCCCTCCAATGTCCTGTCCACCAAGGCAGCACCCACTCACCTTCCCAGAAGGTGCACATCATATGCTTTTTGGATGACACGGGGGTCCCCAGAGACAGCAGCGGAGAGCAGCAGCCTGGGACGTATGGTGAGCTGCGCCTCCTTCCTGAAAGCAAGCAGGAGCTCCTAGGAAGAAAGAGAGGCAGACGCGAGAACCAGACAAAGCAGAGTCTGGGAAAACAAGACTCATCCAAGAAACTTTTATTTACGGAGCCCCTTGAGCCAGGAGAGTCAGACACAGGCCCTGCCCACAGGCTCGTGAGAAAGGCGGATGTAAACCAATGTGGTAAGTCATTGAACAGAAGGCTGGGAGCAGGCCCAGGAGCAGAGTTCAGACAGCCCACCTGAGGGAGTCCAGGAACTGCACAGAGAAGGCATCACTCAGGCTGGAGGGCTGGGCCAAGGCCCGGATGTGACAGAGAGAAAGAGCCGCCATAGGGCCCTTGCTAGGCAGCTCTTTGTCCAACACCTGCAGGTGATGGCAGTAAACAACCTTCTGTTACCACTGTCTTGCCCTTGTCCCCAGCCCTAGGCTTCCCCTGTGCCCTGAGCCCAGATATGATCAAAGTAGAATCATTTCTGGATTCGGGAGCTGCCAGACTGGCTTTACTTCAAGTAAGAAGACAAAGGTCCAGTGGTCACGCCTGGGGCTGCCTCTGAGTCCAGGGTACAAGAAGAAGAGGTCCAGACCATCAAAGCCATGTGTCCTCAGGAGGGCTATCACTGAATTGACAAACTTCTGCCGGTTGGCGAATGTGGACAGCATCGTGGTGAACCTGCAGGGAGACCAGAGGTGAGGCCAGGAGTGTTTTCTGCACAACCTCAGCCTCCCTTACAAGACTCCTTGGTTCGCACCCTGTGGAGGGCACAGTGGATGTGACTGAGGAAAGGAAGGCAGGTCGTTGAAACTCTCAGAGCCTCTTAAAGCCCCTCCCAGCACAGGGCTCCAATACCCAGGAATGGGGACTTCAGGCTCCCAGGAGGATTTGCAAACCACAACTTCCCCTGCCAGATGGAAACAAGCACACAGCCTGGGGTGGAGAGAGCAGGCTCAGGCCAGCTTGGTCTCTGAAAACATGGTCCGCCCCTAGCCAGGCACTGACCCTCTGCTGTTTCCTCGTGGGTAACAGCTCAGTCCTGACACCCTGTCCTGGCACTGACTTTCTCTGCCTGAACAGATTAGGGGAGGGAACATGAGCCAAGGGCCAGCATTTCCAGAAGGATCTCTGAGCTAATGTGGCACAAGAGGGCCATGCTCTGACTAAGGGTTCTGGACTCTTTGCCCTTTTGTTCTTTGGCTGTTTGATTGTTTTCTCTTTTTTCTAGTGTTTTCTCTCCCATAGTAAAGACACTATTGGAAAACTTGTAATTTATTGGAGTTGAACTTTAAGCAATTTGGGACTAGTCCTGAGTGCAATGATTAGAAAATTAACCAGATTCAGACTTAGGCAGGCCTGGTTCCATTATCTGGTTTCCACCCATAGCTGGGCGATCTTTCATGGTCACCTGTGTGAAATATGGTAAGTTTCTTAAGCTCGCACTCTTGCTTTTCTCTGCAAATTTAGAATGTAAACAGCCACTTTGTAAGCCTCTCCCGAGTAACCCTGAGATAATGCATGCAAAGCCTCTGGCCAGCGTCTGTACACAGCGAATGTTCAAGAAGTCATGGCCCAGGGAGAGGCGAGGCCTGGGGTCAGGCAGAGCCGGTTCTCACCCAGCTCACTGCATCCTCGCTGCATTGCTCCTGGGTTCTGTGCCAGGTGCTTCCTCACATTCCCCCACTCTCAGGCCTCCAGGTGTCCCTCTCCTACAGCTCCTTCCTCTAAGGCAGGAAGGGAGGCAACTCTCTACCCTTGGCCTCAGCCATGAAATAAGGGAAAAGTTTCTTCAGAGAACATGAAGGCAGTTTGTCACCTCCACACTGCCTAGTGGAGGGTAACGAAGAGTAGCCACCATGCACTGGACACAGACCATGTGCCCAGGGGTTCAGCTGAGCATCTTGTTTATATCACTTCCTTTCCTCCCATCTTTTCGGCTTGATACCACTGGCTCCATTTATAAAGCGAGGAAACCCAGGCCCTGGGAGGCTTGGGGTTTATCCATGTCCTAAACAAGACCCTCCCCTCTCTGAGGCAAAAGCCCTGCCTCTTATGAAGCATTGAGGGGACAACTGTGAGCACCCCATTTTTCCCCTCATTTCCCCCCAGCCCCTTTCTCACCACCTCCTGGACCTGCCTTGTCTCCCCTCACCATGGAGGAGAGGTCGGGGAACCCTGGACTCCAGGGCCAGGTCAGGACTCGGGGGAGTACTAGCGTGTCTCCCCACGGCCCAGCTGGCTCCCCACTCTGTCCTCACCTCTGGCCTGGGTGCTCCTCCCCCATTCATCGCCCCCACCCCAGAGAGAAGACCTGACAGCACAGTCTCACCTCGATGTGCCGAAGTTCCACCCCCCGATGGACAGCAGTGTTTTCAGCTCCCTGTTACTGTGATGCAGGAAAGAGTCTGTGAGCTGGGTTCTCATTCATTCATTTGGGGAACTGTGGCATGTAGGGGGGATGGGAGAACAGGAACGGAAAGGGGGAGACGGCTGGGGGAACCTAAGGAAGAAAAGAGCATAGCCCAGCAGAACCCAAGAAGGGAAGAAGGAAAAGTGGGAGAACAACCAGCCCCCACACAAGTCATCACACCCAGGAACGCCCAGGCTGCCCAAAGCCCCCCAAACTCCCCGCTCCCGTGACAGTCCCATAAAAAGGAAAAGAAAAAGCAGCCTAAAATTTCTCTTCACTCAGTCAACAAACGTTTACTGAGCAATTATTATTTGCCACTGACTGCTTTAGGTGCTTGAGATACAGCAGTGAACAGAGGACAAGCTCCCTGCTCTCCTCTCCAGAGCTTATAATCTAGTAACATGGATTTTTCCTACCCTTCTATAACCATGCATGCAGTGACAGACCACCCCCGGGGCAGGAGAGCCCAGGAGTCCTGGGCAGGGAGTACTGAGCACCAGCTCTCTGCCGGGCACTGACCCAGCCACTGGTGAACAAAGATATCACAGACATTGGCCCTTCCCTTGGGGGGCTCATTTGCAGGTGATAGATGGTAATAGAAACACTAGCATTTGTAATGCGCAGCCCTCTCTAAAGCGCTTGAACAGCATTAACACATAGAATCCTCAACACGGGGGCTTGAAGGGTGAGTTGGGGGATGCCAGGCAGAGAAGAGAGAGGAGGGCATTCCAAGCAGGGGCCACAGCAGCCACGAAAGCAAGGAGGCAAGGACGAGCTCAGAGTGCTGGTCATTGGGGAGTTCCCAAGGCAGGGAAGCTCCGGAGTGCCCTGGACAGGAGGCTAGAACACAAGAATCAGAGGAAAGTTGACGACTCACAGAAGAAAAGGATTAACTCTCTTCCATTTGTAAAATACAACCCCATACCCAAAGTGAACACACCTCTCCTTGAGCCTGTTGAACTCTGGGTAGAGGATTTTCTCATCCTGGGGATCCTTAGGAACAATCTGATTGTTGTTCATTGAGGCAAAGGCAAATACCAGGTGGGTGCAGAGAAAGGGGTCCAGGTCCCGGGGCAGGATCGAAGCAGGGCTGGGCCGACTAAATGCCCAGTTGGTGAAATAACACACCAGTTTGTGCGCAGCACCTGGCAGGGGAGAGCAGGCATTTGTTGGCAGAAACCAAGTTGGGGATGGAGCTCAGCTTCCACAGAGCAGCCTGGACACAGCTCAAGAGGCAAAGCCACTGTAACACCCCCCCACTCACACCCCAAAGCTACATTGAAGGCAGGTCCCTCCCCCACTGCTGGGGTCCCCGGGGGTGGGGGGAAGAATGCCTTGTGAAACCCTGGTCAGAATGGGTCCTCGAGTCTGGATCCTGGCACAAGGAGTGAGCAAACAGCAGGTGACTGAAAATCCTCTGCTGAACTGCATTGGGCCAGTGATTCCTGACACGGAGCCAGGGCAAGGCGGGGCTGCAGGGGCACTAGACATGGAGCACTTCTCAGCTGGACACTCTCCCTGGCTCTGGAGAGGACCACACAGTGTCCTTACCGTTGTGGTGTTTCAGCACAAGAACCAGCCCTGCAGGAGACAAAGGAGGAATCACACGCAGATTCACAGGCACACCTGGAGTGACACACCCCAGCACACCCTCCAGTTCTGAGTGCACTCACCAACTCAAGCAAATGGAGACACACACACCCTTCCCTCTTTCCTCTTCTCTACACTGAGCAGGTGAAGCTAGATCTATCTAATCTCCTTTCCACTTCAGTAAACACCATACGTATACACACATGCTTTGCATAGGGACAACCATGACATTTAGAAGTCCCAGCAAAATCTCTAGGTCAATGGCTCTCAACCCTGGATGCTAATTTAAAAGTAGTGATATCCAGGCTCCTCCCCCAGAGATTCTGAATGAACTGGTCCGAGGTGGAAGTCAGGCATAAAAATGTTTAATGTGCAGCCAGAGCACAACCGCTGCTCTGATCACTCCTCCCTGGGCCCCTCTGGCCCTTCACTGTGTCCTGTCCCACCTCTACCTAATCCAGGGCCCCGAGTCGCAGGATGCTTCCCAGGAACCAGAGAGACAATGAGCTTATGAAGCCTGGCGCTTCCTGAACTAAGAGACATTGTGGGGCTTGGACCCACCACACTCACCAACCCAAAGCAACAGCTTCCCCATCTCCGTGGTCTGAGAGCTGCAGGTCTAGACCTCGAGCCCCTTTATATGCACTTCCCCAGGTATGACCCTGGGACAGCACTGGGATAGCCCAGCTAAACACACACAAAACCAGGAACAGTGATTAATGGGCAGCTGCCCCAGAGTCACAGTGACCCCAGCATCTCCTGTCCTCCCGCCCAGC
Organism: Physeter macrocephalus; assembly: GCF_002837175.3. Classification (NCBI taxonomy): domain Eukaryota; kingdom Metazoa; phylum Chordata; class Mammalia; order Artiodactyla; family Physeteridae; genus Physeter; species Physeter macrocephalus. Next base: position 85,978,091 of record NC_041217.1, on the reverse strand, counting down.
AGAGCTATAGCTCTCAGATCCAACAAAGCAACAACTCCCTCTGACACTGGCACAGAGTGGGTGTCTACCATGGGCCCTGGCGAGGGCAGGGTGGTACTCAGCCCCTCTTTCTGGAATTCAGCCCCACGTGGACTGAGTATGAGGAAGAAACACTGAAGGGCAGCAGTAATTCTATTGTTATAAGATTAGTGGTTAGAAAAGCTGTGTAATGTAAAGTTAAAAAGGCCCGAGAACATATGTATATGTATAACTGATTCACTTTGTTATAAAGCAGAAACTAACACACCATTGTAAAGCAATTATACTCCAATAAAGATGTTAAAAAAAAAAAAAAAAAAAGGCCCAGCTATGGACTCAGGCAGGCCAAAGTTTGAATCCCAGTGTCAAAAATTAGAAGTTTTATCATCTTGGGCAGTTATTTAGCTCTTTGAGCTTCAGTTTCCACACCTGTAAAACGGAGATAACACTTGAACTTACCTCATAGGGTTTTATATGAATAAAGAGATAATGTGTGAAAAACTGTTAGTTCAGTGCTTTGCCTATAGTAAGGGCTCAGTGAATGGTAGTAGTTATCAGGGATGGCACAGGAGTTTCCTCCCAGAGCAGGATTCTCAAACTCAAATGCTGACAGGCAGATAATGTAAATTGGTGACGTGGGCACAAGAGAATAGTTTACTTTCCACTTGATTAGAATAACAGTTCAAGCCCAGTGATACACTTCAACTTCTCTTGGTCAGGAGACAACAGGGATTGGTATGAACAGGGACAGCACTCTGAGTAGACACTAATTTTTGCCTTGCAGTGAAATAGAACCAATCTTTTGGAGGATTCTTCAATTTCTCAAGACAAGACAAAAATCTGAATTTTTGTATGAGTCAACAATGTTTGAGCCAGTATATGAGCCAATGGTGACACTGTCATGAGAGGTGTCATGAACCTAAGGAATATAATGAACCCAATTTTGGACACCTGGGAGCCAAGTTTTTAAAAATACAACAATAATATGAAGGATAAATAACATAGGTCTATACTCCAGTGTTTTCATGATCTACCAGTTTTCTGCTATAGAGGCTCTCAGATCATGAGTAGGTCCCATATTTCAGGGTGTAAACCTCAATCAGGGGGGACCAGAAACTGGATGTTCTCAGTGTATCCACTATGCCCAACCTCTTGGAGACTCACACAGCTGACCTAATCCACACGCCACTGAGGTGCTAACCAGATGTCAATATAATAAATGACACTGGGAAGTAACAATGACTAGTGGTTGAACTCACTTCATTTCCAATATGAAGAAACTAGGAAAGTTTAATTTGTATCAGCAGGTTGCTTGGATATCATGGAATAAGAACAATAAGTTGGTATAGAATGTTTAGGGCAAGGATATTTCACTGAAACTTGGGAAAGCCAGAGAATACCCCACCCAACAGAGGCTGTATCTCCATTTGTTCGGCCCTCTTTTCCTTCCTTTATGTATTCAATGAATATTCGCTCAGCACAGGCCAGGCCCTGATAGGCACCTTAGGTATGTGGTGATGAAGACAGTTTCTGCTCAAGGAGCTTCTAGTTTAGTGAACACATGGATCACACTCCTCAGAGCCAGTATGTGTCCCTCTCTTGCGTCTCTTGGATGAGTGCAGAGGGAAGCACATGAGTTTTGTTTCCAAACAACCTTGAGATCCAATTCCTGCTCTGTACTATCATTAGGTCTCAGCTGCATGTTCAATGCCACCCTCCATACCTTAAGCTAATATTAATCAGAATCAGGAGATACTTAAGCCTCATAAATGCAGTGCTGGATTAGATTTGGCAACATCTCGCACCATTGGTAGATTACCCCTGGTGCGGTTTCTAACTCTAGTGACCAAGCTCTTACTTGTTTCCCAATTCTGAGCCCATGTGCCTTAAATCTTTTTTCTGGGTCTCTGCTTTGATTTCTCTTCCTGGTTTATAACTGTAGGCACCACAGTTGGTTCCTAGGGCCTGGGTCCTGACTCATTCTTGCCAGGCTCCTGGGGCCTTACTGCCTGTCTTTCAAGACCACCCTGATGTGAATGGCTGCTTCTCTCTGCTTCTAAGCCTCCCTTCACCCCACCTCCTGCTCCCCAGATACCACATCACTGAGATTTCCCACCAGGTTTGTGCCCTTCCACCCAGACTCCTGCCAGGGGCACTAACTGTTCATGCTATACCCATCACAGGGACAAATCTGCCTGCCAACTGAACCTCCTTCATCTGCACCTGGCTCAGTGTTCTGGGCTCCTAGTCTGCTGCAGTGGGCAAGGCTGGATCCCAGACCGCCCTCTTCCATACATTCAAAAGTGACTAATGATGCTGAGAAGAATGGCAAGATATAACAATGGATGCCCAGGAGTGACCTCTGCTTCATTCAGGGATGACTGTGCCAAAGAACTGGCAACTAAGCCTCTGTGTGTAGGAGATGATGAATAGTGAAATGCTGAGAGAGGGTCAGGTTGAAAATCACTGTGCCATGTCGCACTGTTCGCTCCCAATCCTCCTTCTTGGGCTCCTGCTGTCAAAAGTACAACCATTGCTTTGTATTTTCACACACCCACCCAGATACTTAGAAAACACTCCTTCCTAACGCTCAGCCTGTTCTCACGAAATGAGAAAAGGCACGTACAATACCTTTTAGCTGGCTTGCTGAAGAAATCCCCACTGCAGCACAACCTCTTCCACATCATACAACACTCAACTAGATGAACATCATACACATGAAGGGCTGTGGGTTTAACAAAGCATTTGACCAAATTTTTCATGATTCTCATGTGGAAGAATTGGAGAAGTATGACTCGAACAAAAGCAATTGGTTGAATAACATAAGAACACAAAGAGTGTTGACTCCAGATCAGTGTAAACTTGAAACAGCTTTACCACATCTAAAATGAAGGAGATAGACTAGAGCATTGTTTCCCAATATTTAATATAAAAGATGATTTTGGGTTTACATTAGGATTTTTTAATTTTAATATTTATGTGTTTAATGTGTGTTATAAAATGTAATTATCAAAAAACCCCATTATTTCTTAGATATTATTTAAGTGTAAAACTTGAGGCAATTCGAAAAATATTTTAATAAAGCAGTAAAGGTAACACTATTTATTCAATCTCCTTAGAAGTCATTTTTAGAACATCACAATCCTAAACACATCTTATAACCCAGCAACTTCACTTTTAGAAATCTGCCATGCAGACATATCTGCCCAAGTACACAAAGAAAGTATGTTCACTGCAGGTTTATTTGTAACAACAAAAAACAAAAGGGAAATCCCAACTGACTAAATAACCATTATTTGGAGACATATAAATATGTTGCTACACATCCATGCAATGGCCTCTTTCTTTACTTTTTAAGTCAGTTGTTCTCAATTGGACAATAATTTGCTCCCCATGGGACACTTGGCAAAGTCTGGAGATATTTTTGGTTGTCACGATGGAGGCAGCGGTGCTACTAGTACCTAGTGGGTAGAAGCCGAGGATGATGCTAAAACCCTACAAGGCACAAGACAGCCTGCCACAGCAAAGAATAATCCAGTATTGATAATTAATAATCCCAAGGGTGAAAAAAAACCCAGTTAAAGCAGAGTTGCTTTCATTGTTGTTCTTGTTCTTTTAATTTCATCACAAACCAGAGATCAGGTATCTACTTACCCCTTATTACCCTAAATTTAAAATTAAATAACTATTTCATCTATTGTGAGCTCTTTTAGTCAGGATACGTGACTGATTTATCTTTGTAGCTCCAGAACCAGCAATTAAATGGTCTGCCTTTGGAATGAATGAGCTAAGAAAAAGCACAGCCAAGGAGCATACTCTGGCTTAGAAAGAGGTAACTGGCATTGTGTCCAGTTATAGAAGTAGGGATTGTAACAGCTATATTTTATATTACTTGTTTTTATCTTCCCATTTCCCTCCTGTTACTTTATATGAGGACACTGTTGATGGCTAATTGTTTAGGTTTAAAGTGAAAGTATGAACAAATGAACATCATCCCATGATGATAAATAGCTGATGGAACTTTGGGTATCTCTTGTGTTGAGGTCACGACATTTGACCAGCATTTCGGACACGAGAGGACAGTAAGGGGCAAACAGCCTGGACCACAACAGATATTTTCCAATTGTCCCTCTACCTCCCCATCCGTCTCCACCTTGCTCTCTGCCCCTGCAAGTTAGTCTGTTTGGACTACATCCAATAGCTCAGTGGGCTCTGCCTGACAGAAGAGTAGAGGGAGGAAGGAGAGTGAGGTCAGGGTGTTTATTCCCCTAGGGATCACTCCCTGTGAAGTCACATCAAAATGACCATAACCCTCCTTCGAGGTTCACTGCTCCTCTCAAGGAAGACTCTCAACCTGACTATCTCTTCTTCCAGTTTCCTCTCCCTGTAACAGCTCCACTCTTCTAGCCCTGGCTTCCTATACTAGCTCTATGATTCCCCTACATCACTCCCAAAACTCTGTAGTTAATCTCTTTGTAAATGAACCCTCCTCAAATTATCTTAATTTGAGTATACCACTTGTTTTCCTTAGGACCCTGACTGACAGACCATATAATCTTGGATCATGTTGCTTAATCTTTATGAGCCTGTTTTCCCACCTATAACATTAAAATATTAATAAATATGTTTCAGAAAAGACAACCTACTGAATGGGAGCGAGATTTGCAAATGATATGTCTGACCGGGGAGTAAATCCAAAAATATACAAAAAATTCAGCCAATACAATATCAAAAAACAAACAACTCAATTAAAAAAATGGGTGAAGACCTAAATAGACATTTTTCCAAAGAAGATATACAGATGGCCAACAGACATGTGAAAAGATGCTCAACATTGCTAATCATCGGGGAAACGCAAATCAAAACCACAATGAGATATCACCTCACACCTGTCAGAATGGCTATCACCAAAAAGACAACAATAATAAACGTTGGCAAGGATATGGAGAAAAGGGAACCCTAGTACACTTTTGGTGGGAATGTAAATTAGTACAGCCACCATGAAAAACAGTATGGAGGTTGTTCACAAAATTAAAAATAGAACTACCATATGATCCAACAATTCCACTCCTGGGTATGTATCTAGAGAAAATGAAAACACTAATTTCACAAAAATACATGCACCGCAATTTTCATAGCAGCATTATTTACAATAGCCATGATTTGGAAGCAACCTAAGTGTCCATCAACTGATGAATGGATAAAGAAGATGTGGTATATATGTACAATGGAATGTTACTCTGCCATCAAAAAAAATGAAATGTTGCCATCTGCAACAACATGGATGGACCTGGAGGGTATTATGCTTAGTGAAGTGAGATAAGGAAAGACTAATACTGTATTTTTTCACTTACATGTGGAATCTAAAAAACAAACAAACAAAAAATGAATGAATATAACAAAAATGGTAATAATTATCTTTCAGAGTATTCAGATGATTAAAAGTATTACTTTAAATAGAGTTTTTAAAAGGTAAATACTCAAAAATATAATGCACTATTAACTATTTGCATTTGTTAGGTGCAACAGAAAACTCAACTAGAAGCAATTTAATCAAAATTAAAACTTATTAACTCACATTAAAAGAAATCCAAAAGAGGTGGCTTAATCAGCACTGCTTAATTCAGGTGTTCTGCACAATCATCCAGGACCCAAGTTCTTGATGTGTTTCTTCTCTAAAGGACATGGCCACCCGTACCTGAACAAAATCAAAGTCTTGTTGGTAAATATGGAGGAAGGAGGGAGAACAGTTAGTAGACAGCCAACTGCACCTGCTACACTGTTATTAAAGTATACAGTAATGAGCAGCTGCCCAACCTTTGGTGGCACATGAGAGTGGATGGGGCCCGGAAAGACTCTTGGGGAAGGAGGTGGGGGTTGAGTCAGCAGAGCAGGGTCAGAACAAGACAGAAAACACCCTTCATAGAAATCAACGAAGAGGGGCTGTTATTCCTGATGACAGTGATGACCTTGCAGGAAGACAGCTTCTATTCACTTCCAACCTCACAGAACATGCAGCATTTTCCCCACTGACCAAGACAGTAATTGTCAGGGTGGTGAGGTTGCAAACAACAGACACCAGCTCTGGCTAAATCAACCAAAACAGGAATTCAAAGGAAAGCCTGTAAGGCAACTTAGAATCAATGGGCATATTGTAGAATCAGTCTGTTTTTTTTAATTGAGGTACAGTTGATTTATAATATTATATTAGTTTCAGGTGTACAACACAGTGATTCATTATTTTTATAAACTCCATTTAAAGTTATTACAAAAGAATGGCTATATGTCCCTGTGCTGTAAAATATACCCCTGTTGATTATTTATTTTATACATAGTATTTTGTGTTTGTTAATCCCATACCCCTATCCCGCCTCTCCCTCCCTTCCTCCTCTGCACTGGTAACCAATAGTTTGTTCTTTGTATATGCAAGTCTGTTTCTGTTTTGTTATATACATTCACTTGTTTTATTTTTCAGATTCCACATATAAGTGATAACACAGAGTATTTATTTTTATCTGTCTGATTTATTTTACTAAGCATAATACTCTCTAGGTCCATCCACATTGTTGTAAATGGCAGAATTTCATTTTATGGCTCAATAATATTCCATTGTATGTATGTACATCACATCTTCTTTACCCATTCATCTGTTGATGGACACTTAAGTTGCTTCCATACCTTGGCTATTGTAAATAATGCTGCTATGATGATTATGGTGCAAGATTCTTCTCAAATTAGTGTTTTTGTTTTCTTCGGATACATACCCAGGAGTGGAATTGCTGGATCATATGGTAGGTCTATTTTTAGTTTTTTGAGAAACCTGCATACTGTTTTCCATAGTGGCTGCATCAATTCACAATCTCACCGACAGTGTACTAGGGTTCCCTTTCCTCCACACCCTCACCAACATTTGTTATTTGTAGACTTTTTGGTGATAGCCATTCTAACAGGTGTGAAGTGGTATCTCATTGTGGTTTTGATTTGCATTTCTCTGATGATTAGTGATGTTGAGCAGTTTTCCACATGTCTGTTGGCCATCTATACATCTTCTTTGTAAAAATGTCTATTCAGGCCTTCTGCCCATTTTTTAATTGGGTTCTTTGTTTGTAATAATGAACTATGAGAAAGAGAAATTAAGGAAACAATCCCATTTACAATCATATCAAAAATAAAAAAAATACCTAGGAATAAACTTAACCAGGTATGTGAAAGACATATACACTGAAAGCTATAAAACACTGATGAAGGAATTTGAAAATGATACAAAGAAATGGAAAGATATCCCATGTTCTTGGACTAGAAGAATTAACATTGTTAAAATGTCCATACTACCCAAAGCAATCTACAGATTTAATGCAATACCTATCGAAATACCAATGACATTTTTCACAGAACTAAAACAAGTAGTCCTAAAATCTATATGGAACCACAAATGACCCCAAATTGCCAAAGCAACCTTGAGAAAAAACAACTAAGCTGGAGGTATCACATTCCCTTAATTCAGGTGTTCAGCACAATCATACTACAAAGCTTGACTACAAAGCTATGTTAATCAAAACAGTATGGTATTGGCACAAAAAACAGACACATAAATCAATGGAACAGGATAGAGATCCCAGAAATAAACCCACACACTTATTGTCAATTAATCTATGACAAAGGAGACAAGGCTATGCAATGGAGAAAAGACAGTCTCTTCAATAAGTGGTGCTGGGAAAACTGGACAGCTACATGTAAAAGAATGAAATTAAAACATTCTCTAACACTATATACAAAAATAAACTCAAAATGGATTAAAGACCTAAATGTGAGACCTGAAACCATAAAACTAGAGGAGAACACAGGCAGAACACTCTTTGACATAAATAACAATATATTTTTAGAGCTTTCTCTTAAGGCAAAATAAATAAAAGCAAAATTAAACAAAGGGGACCTAATCAAACTTAAAAGCTTTTGCACAGCAAAGGAAACCATCAACAAAATGAAAGGACACCTTACTGAATGGGAGAAAATACTTGCAAATGATATGACCTATAAGGAGTTAATTTCCAAAATTTATAAACAGCTCATACAACTCAGTATCAAGAATCAGTCTTAAAACACAGTCAGGATCCAAGAAAGACTATTGAAAAAAAAGACTGCCGGGGTCCTGCCATGGAAAGTCTGGTTAGAAAGTTCCACTGGTGGGACTGGTCCTGCCGCCACTGGGCTGTCACTCATCATTGCCAGATACCCATTCTTTGAATCTTTGCTGCACTGCCTCCAGATTTAAGTTCTAGATGGGAGTAGCCAAATGACCAAGCCTAGTTCAGCTGCCTACACCCTGGTGGCTTAGGTCAAAGAAAAAAACAAAACAAAACCTAGGCCCCTTTAAGCTTCCATACTCTCCCCTCCAAAGCACATCAATGGAATCCATTTCAAAAGCACATCCAACACATTACTTCGCCGTTTGAGATCTTCAGCATGGCTCACAGCACCCACCATCCAGCGGCAACCAACCTCATCTCCTTTTATCCTGCACCCCCAACTCCATATTTACGCCTAGCTGCAGTGACCTCCTTCTCTAGGAAGCCCTAAGCTCCTTCCACAGCAGGACTCTCACACTGCCACTTCCATCTGGAATTCTTCCCCAGCCCCAAGCATCAGCTAACTCACATCCAACCTTTAGGACTCAATCCAAATGTCACTTCATCAGGGAAGATTTACCACTTCTTCATGACTGGCTATCATCCTTCTGTTTAGCAATCTTTATTTCTTTTGGCTAGCACTAAAACATTATTTCCTTCCTGTCTCTCTCTCTAGACTAAGCTGCCGAAGTATGGGCTGACCATGTCTGTCTTGCTCACTACCACACACAATGCCCAAAGCTTCTGATACACCACAGCTGCTCACTCTTGAATGGCTGGTGGCTTCCCTGCCTGGTTCCTGACCCATCTAGAATTCTCAGTAGATAAAGCCAATGCTTCTCAAACTTTAACATGCAGGAGTCACTGGGGAAGTTGTGAAAATATAAACTCTGATTTAGGTTGTCTGAACATTCTGCCCTTCTAACAAGTTCCAGGTGATGCCAATGCTGCTGGTGCACAGACCACACTTTGAGGAGCAAGTCAACACTTTATGAAATCAAATGATAAGCCAGACACATAACACAAACACTGTACGATTCCACTCACAGAGGTACCTAGAATAGTCAAATTCATAGACCTGAAAGTAGAATGGTGGTTGTCAAGGTCTTGGAGAAGGAGAGTTATTGTTTAATGAGTACAAAGTTTCAACTTGGAATGAGGGATGGTGGTTGCACAATGTGAATGTACTTAATTCCAGTGAATTGTACACTTAAAATGGTTAAAATGGTAAATTTTATATTTTACCATAATGTTTTTTTAAAAAACAACTTAAGAAAAACAAACAAGGCCCTCGTTGGCCCTGCCAAGTACAGACTGCAACAGGGGCCCAGGAATGGTGTTGGGCACCCAGCCTGTGTCTCCAGGTGCCAAGGTCAAAGGTAGCATTAATGCCAACTCTGCCAGGCAAATTGACATTGGATAATGGTCAGGGGCCTGTACATCAGCCAGTTTCTATCCTAATCAGAGGGTTTCTGTGAGAGACCAAGTTGCTTGTTAAAGATCTGGCAGAATTTGAAGCTGATATACTTACACATGTAAAGTACATTTTCTGATTCAAACAAGCTTCATTCCTTTCAGCTGAGATCCTAGATAAGGGTTACCATTGGAGTGGAAAATTTTAGTTTGAAGTTCCTAATGCTTATAACATGGTGCCTCCCAAAGTGAAATATACCAGAATCTGACAACCAACATCACAGTGACAATGAAATGTCTACATTCACTGAAGGAACTTGCACCCAGTAGCACTGGCTTTCCCACCAGAAAGTTGAAAGGATGGTGTTTGGGGGTGAAACCCTTTACTTACTGACCTTTTGAATTCTGACGACCTATTATATACTGAAGAAGCAGAACATCATTTACAAGACAAGGAGAGTTTCCAGAATACATTGAGGACTACATTAAACCTTACTCTAGATGATAAAAGATTTTAGGATCAGTGACTGTATCTTAACATGTCTCTACAACTTAAAATGAGTTAACACTTCCTGTCCTGATCTTTGCACCTCCTTCACTCTCTGGATTGCACTAGTCCTACAACCAGGTAATGAAGATGAAAAACTCCACAACTGCTCATTTTTGATGGAGAACTCAATAAGAAAATGTGTCTGGGGCTCAAAACTGGTCTGCTTACTTTACTTTTCCAAAATCAAGCTATATAGACTGCTGATGCTCTTGAGAGATTTTAATTACATCAAAATAGAGACTAGAGCTTCCTTACCCTTTTTACAAACAAAATCAGTTCCCTGCACAAGTGATTCTAAATTTCAGTGTGACCCAAAGATTGGCAGTAAGAAAGTTGCTACAAATTGTGATTTGATATGAATTCTTTCATCTTCTTTCACATGTTGGTTCTCTTTAGGTGCCCTAAATCTTCCCTACGATGCATACAAATATTTGATGTATGTCTCACTGAAAGAAATGCTTATGTAAGTATAGTTTGGAACAAACCTTTTTTTTTCTATTCTTTTAGTGTGTAGATAGTTAAGTCAAACAACTACGGAAATACAAAGAATATGAAAGCACATTGCTCATGCTGTCCAAATGCAACAAGAAATCTGCATTTTACAAATCAGAGCCCTTTACTTTTGGGTCTAGATGTGGCAAGAGAGTTTTGGAGCCCTGTGTAACTGAGTAATTAAAAAATAAACTACAGGGACCCTCCCACCCCCACCCTCCCAATCTCCTGCCCTTTCTATAATGCTGCCCAGAGGAAACATGGCTGGGAGTCCAGAGCAGTCAGAGCTTGGGTGATTTTGCTGCCTTAATGTAACTGTGGATCAGCAGGTAATGCTTATAGAGCTGGTAATTAAAGACCAGCCTCCTACCATCCTATGGGGCAGGACAGATCCTGGAGAACCAGCCTGATGTCTGGAGCTACCTGAAACAGTACTTGAACCAACCTCAGTGTTTGCTGTTCTGAGCACCAGAGATCAGCAGTGGAATATAGTCGGTCAGGTTAGTGGACTTCACAGTAAGAACAATGAGGATAGGGAAATGGACTTACTCCAGCATTTGGATATTTGAACCAGTGAAATTAAATGCAAAATATAAGCTTGTATGGTTTTAAACAAAGAAAACAAAATGAGCCCATTCCCACCTGTGGTCAGCAAATCTGTGCTCACTCTACTGAAACTACTCCCAAGTCAATAGCCAGTAAACAACACTGCATGTGATACTACATTTCTGATTATTTTGAGGTCACCTTCTATTTTAAAACACCTTTTTTTTTTCTCACTGTTATAGACACATTCAATCACAATTGTGAGGGTCATTCCTACTGTGACTTCGATTACATTTGCAAATGTCTTGGTGATGATCATAAATGTGAATTACTTGCATCAGCACAGATCTATCTGAATCTAAACTAATATTTTTTACATTAAGTAACATGGTTCTCCAAATTCCAGGTTTTCCTTCTCTGATGTCTTTTTTTTTTTTTTTTTTTTTTTGCAGTACACGGGCCTCTCACTGTTGTGGCCTCTCCCGTTGCGGAGCACAGGCTCTGGACGCGCAGGCTCAGCGGCCATGGCTCACGGGCCCAGCCGCTCCGCGGCATGTGGGACCTTCCCGGACCGGGGCACGAACCTGTGTCCCCTGCATCGGCAGGCGGACTCTCAACCACTGTGCCACCAGGGAAGCCCTCTGATGTCATTTTAACCACCTTGACACATTATATTCATTTCCTTGGACTCATCTCTTTCATTGACTTTTCTCGTTACCATTCTTAAGTCCATGAGGAACATGCCCGTGAAAATTTAATTCCTACCCACCTCATCCTCTACCTCACTTTCCCTAAGTGATCACAAATTTTAAGCTTTTACCGCTGGGAAGAACTTAAGTGTTTCTACCAACACATCCTATTACCTCACAAGAAGTTACACTTAGGAACAGTGAGGGCTTCAATTCCACCTCCCCCCAAACCCGACAGTTAGATCATATGACAACAAATTCCCATGTTTTTACTCCAGGGTAATTGTGAGAACAGAGCTCACGCTCAGCAAGGGTGAAACACAGAAGCTTTACTTACAAATACTTTGCCTGTGAAACTGCCCCAGTTTCATGATATTTTAGCTAAACAAAACTTGCAAAGCACAAAAGTACATAACTGATTTAATTTAGTTTCAATACAATCAGTAATTGATCCATAACTTCTAAGTGGCAGTAGCCACCAACCAAGTAACCAAATATTTACCTTAAGTTCCAACTAGCTACTCTGGGGGGCTGGGGAAGCACACAAAAAAGTAATAGGCTATACGAGATACCCTGATGACTCACGTAAGTGGCACGTCTAACGGCACACGACATACACGCTTCAAAAGACAAGCCAACAATGAATCAACTTTTTATTTCACTGACTGGTACTTCCGATTCTTTCTCTGAAGCCGTATTTAAAGTTTTCAGAGTCCCCCAAAATAGCATTCAGGCTTCCTATATCCAGACAGGGACCCAGAGGCAAAAAAGGTCAGGCCCCAGACTGTTTTCAGGTGGGAAAGTGGCAGACATTCCTATGCAAGTCTGTGTCAGTTTTTAACTGAAATGCCTTTAAGCTCTCCATCCTGAAACTCTTCTATGGCATCTGTGACAGAAATACACTCATCTCTCATATACACAACTCCATGGGGGTCGGGGCGTTACACAGGTACCAGCCAAACTTCTTATCCAGCCAGAAACTGGACTTCTGGCTCAGTTTAATAACAAGGGATGCTCAAAACTGTGGTGAGTGTCCTGGCTCTTCCTCAAGGTGAGCTGGGCTGGATGTGAATGGAAGCACTGCCCATGACAAAGGTGAATTAAGCTCTATAAAAAAATTAAATTGCTCCTATCTCTATGAGCTGCTTCCAAGAATCCAGGGATGCCCACATCCCATACCTCATACAGACATGGCCAATTCCTCATGCAAATCTACGTGGGAAGCATAAAATCTTTTGTTAACTTTGGCGTGGGGTGTGGGGGGGCGGGGAATGGGGACTGGGCCTTGGGAAAGATGTGGGATGGATGTTTATTCCCCCCACCAACAAAAACTATTTACCTACATACACACTCAGATACATACATATCCATGTTCAAGGAAGTTTTTCTTCCCTGGCTACAGGACCCCAGAATCCAGCCTACCCCAGGCTGAGAGACAATGCCTATTAACTGCACAGAGGTGGTGTACCAACATACTGTAAAAGGCTCCTGTGTTGTCTCACAAACTGAGAGGGAAGGGGCAAAGGGAGTGGATACTCATTGGGGATTTGCTTTTTGTCTGAAATCCAATCTACTCAGCAACACTCTTAGGTCCAGGCTCTGGGAGAGGTTCTGTGGGCACGATATGGTGGATGACCTGATGGTCCCAGCCCACTGTGGTAAGAAGGGAGTGATTGAGCGGGGACCAAGTAGCATCTCTCACAAAGTCTCTGTGGGATCGGCTTCTAAACCTACAAGAGAACAAAGAAAAGTGTGGGCATAGTAAGAGACAGAGGAAAAAGCAGAAACGGAAAGAAGAGACCCAACACACCCAGGGCACACTTCACCATATATATGGCCTAGTCACCAGCATAGTGGTGTAGCTACCCACAGAAGACTTCAGCATCCAATCTAGGGCCCTATTTTCATAGAAGAAATGATAGCTAGACCAAGGGTGGTGATATGAGCCAGTATCAGACAGCATCTCATGGCAAAGAAGGAAGTACAATCAGATCTTCTGTCTGGTGCCTTTCACCCTATAGCAGGTTGCATTTATACATGAGGTTCTTCATGTGAAAAGGGTAGACTGTCTCTTTCTGGGAGTCAGCCGGAATGCCAGGCTCAGAAATCACACCCACCACGACATTTCTCCTCAACCAGGGACAGAGCTGGTTGTGTCAGCCCCGAGAACAGGGAGACAGTCAGCAGTCGGCCTGCTTCCATCACCAAGTCTCCTTGAAAGAGACAACCCAGTTTTCCAAAGAGAAAAAGGACCCAGCCACCTGCTGCTCCCCTCCCTGATTCCTGATCACAGGGTTCCACGTCACACTTACAGCTCAGAAAGGCCTGAGTCCAGCACGGCAAGGGAGCAGTCTTCACTGACAGAGGCCAGGAAGGGAGTACTAGGAGAGAAGGAGGAGGTTGGGAAACATAAAGCCCATGGGTCTCAAGACAAAACCTGACTGGGCAGTCCCCAAAGCCCCCTAAAATGATCAGAGAAGGTGGCTTGATCCCCACTTTGGGTTAAGGCCTGGCTACCACTCAAGTCTAGGTACAAGTTCCAAGGAAAGATGAGGAAAATGGAGCAAAGTCAGGGTTGACAGCCGTCCTGGCAACTAACCATCCCATCTAGTCCCTCCCTGTAGCTTCAGTGATGATCCAGAAACACAGGCTTTCCAACCACACAGCCCTACAAGCCCACAGTGTTAATCATTTTGGGTGTTGAGCAGGAACAAGACCGTATTTTAGCCATTTGCAGTCAGAGACCATACAACCCAAAAAATGGACTACAGTCTTAAGAGATCTTTCACATTCCAAAACCTCAGCTACAACAGTGCCTGCTTTAAGGAGCTACCCAATCAGCTAATGCTACGCCGACACAAGCATCCCCCCTCATTCTTCCTATTCATACCCACCAGGCCCTTGACGACAAAGAACAGTACCTGTGCGGGGAGAACACCAGCCCAGTGACACACTGGGAGTGCACAGCTGAGCTGAGGGCACAGCTTGCACTCTTGGTGTCCACAAGGGAGACAGTCCCATTCTCATCACCTGAAGGAAAGAGAGAGTACATCACAGAGGTTACGAACATGGGCTTTGGACTCAGCCAGATCTGATTTGAATGCTAGGTCCTCCATCTTGAACAAGTTAACCACTCTGAGCATCAGTTTCCTCTTTGGTAAAGTAGGAATAACTAGTCATTTGGGGGTTGTGGAAATTAAATTAATGGAAAACATAATTGTTATCATAAACTATGTCACCATACACACAGCCACATCACCATGTTAATGCAACTGTCCCTACTATACAACCGTATTCCCTATGTAACAGTCCACTTGCTTTGCGGCCCACTGACTTCCAGCCATGAATACAAGAGCCACAGCAAAGAGTCAGGAATCAAATCTACTAGGACAAAAATCATCATGTTCTCCAAAGCTAAACTAAAACCACTTTTGGATCATCCCACCTCCCCTACACCCCCATTAATATAATTCACCTTGCGCCCAAGTGTGCTGATGAGACTGAGCAGCCAGTCTCGATTTATGGAATCAGCTCTCTCGCTCATCCTCCCCTTCCCAGAGTCAACACACAGTTCGACATGCTGCCTTACCAAAGACAAAAACTTCACTCTGCTGAGGATGCCAAGCCAGGGAGGCGGGAAGGTAGCCAGAGGCACCGCAGCCTGCAAAGGCGAGAAGAAGGGTCTGGAACAAGACTCCGAGCCCAGCTCTGAGCCAAAGCTTCTCAGGCGAAGTCACTCGAAATCCCAGGAGCACCTTTATTCAGTTTCCCAAGCCCTGCTAAGGCAGTCCTGTCCTCATCCTTGACCCTCACAACCTACATCTACCCATCAGCCTCCTGCCCTTTCCAGACGTGAGTCACGGGCAAGTTTCAAAACAAAGCGTGAAGAGAACAACTCTGGCCCCTTTGTTCACCCATCCAGGAAATGTAAATGACCCACCCGGTAATTAGCCCTTCCTCTTGAGACCCACTGCACACAATGTGCCTCAGTGGGAAAGAAAGCAATTGTGTCATTTGTGTCAGTGACTGGGCATCTGGCAGCTTTGCCTCTGACTCTGGCCAAGGAAAGCCTCTTCCAGGTGGGTTCCTAGTATCACTCTCCCACCACTGGCTCTCAGACTCACCCATCTGTGATGCTGGCTTAGGACAGCGGGTATCCCACAGTAAAATTCTATTGTCCTAAAAGAAGGAACAGAAAAAGGGCTTCACAATCCAAAGAAGCAGCTGCTGGCCAGAAGCCCTCCACACTAGACTTAGGTCTAAAGGGTCTGAGTGCGGTTAGGATATGGGAAGGGAAAAAGAGATTATATCTCACCTCACCGCATGAAAGAAACACAGAATCCTTGTGAGGAGAGGCAGCAACACAGGTGACCTGCCCAGAGTGAGCTGTAAAGGAGACAGAACAAGAAATAAGACAGAGAAGATGCAGGCATTACTATCAAGCAGCCCAGACACTATGAAGGGGTAGGAGGGAGGGTGTGAGAAATAGGCCTAGTCTCATGATGCAAATTAACAAATTCTGTGAGATTTTTGGATTAGATGAAACCTAAGAGGAAATGTTCATATCATTATAAAAACTCAAAAGGCTTGGAGATAAGTAAATCACTAAAGATATGAAAGATAAATTAAATGCTGAATAAGAACAGGAGAGGAATTTACAGTAAAGACATCCTAGAACAACAGTAGCACACATGCCTCCAGGTAGCATACAAAGACTTCTGAGGGAGTTCTGGACACTGAGAGTTTTAAGGGAATTTCTCCAATGTTCTTCTTCCATACTGAACCGAGAAGCTGCCTATAATCTGCCAGCAGTGCTGACCTCTACTCTCACAGTCACCCTTCTCCCATGTGTAGAACAAATACACACCTCTCACCCACCCCAAACCTTACCATGATGCTCAGGAGTATAAAAACCTAAGGTATAAAACAAAAGGGGCGGGCTTCCCTGGTGGCGCAGTGGTTGAGAATCCGCCTGCCGATGCAGGGGATAC